>NW_007249796.1:74838-130083 GCF_000164805.1 Carlito syrichta | reverse complement strand
CGCTGGCTCAGGCAATCCACTCACCTCAGCCTCCCAAAGGCGCGGGATTACAGGCTGAGCCACCAAGCCCGGCTGAGTTAATGCCTCTTTATCTTTTTTCTTTTTTAAAAAAGAGGGAGGGTCTTGCTCTGCAGTCCAGTCTAGAGCATACAGGCACAATCGTAGCTCACTGCAGCATTGACCTCCTAGGCTCAAGTGATCCCACGGTCTCAGCCTCCGCCACCACTTCCTGCTAATTTTTAAAAAATAATTTTGTAGAAATGAAGTCTTGCTATGTTGTCCAGGCTGCTCATGAATTCCTGGCCTTAAGCAATCCTCCTGCCTCAGTCTCCCAAAGTGTTAGGATTACAAGCTACGAGCTTCTTCATCTTTTAAATATTTACACAGAACATAGAATATTTAAAGCTTGGAAAAAATGAAAAGTGCCTGAATATTTATAAAATGATTTTTTAAAGTTACATTCATATCCTAATAATATCCTTTCAAGTTCTGTTGGATTTATAACTTATTTCTATAATTTATCTGGTTGAAAAATAAAGGAACAAATATATATCAAGGCATGACAATTGCTTTTTACTCACCAGCAATAGAGTGCATTATCCCCATTTTACAGATAAGACAACTTGCTTATTAGAAAGAACTAATGGTCTCTCATTGACTAAGCATAAAGTCAAAATAATGTATCATGCCATGACTCTCAGTACAGCTCTGTCTCTAGTTCATTCTGAATCTCCCCCTCCCTCCTCTGCCTCCTCACTGCACCACAAACCTCCCGCAACCTGGGCTCTGGCCCTGTTGTTCACGCCTCTGTCCTCTGAACAAACCCCACCGGCTGCTGGTGCCTCCATGCTTCACATGGCTCCACTCCGCTCCCAGCTCGTTCCTCTGCACAAGCAGCAAGTTTCAAATCAAGCTTCCCCTGAAGTATTTTCTGGAATGCTATCTAATTCTACTAACTGTAGACCCCCATGACCATTTTCCCTAGGATCCCTGCTACCCTCTGTGGCATATATAACATGTTACAGTTCTTGTGGTTCACAAACAACTCCTTTCTCTGCAGGTTCCTTGGGGGGTAGCTCTGAGTGCAATGTAAGCACTATCCTGCTGGGCTTCAGTCACGCACTTCCCACCACGGCAGCTTCTTCATGGTTGGTCTAACAAACCCTGGTTCTCTCTCCTCATGGCTCTGTCTGAGCAGGGGCAATAAAAATAGACACTGGGTGGTGGTGGGGGTAGGGGGGGGGGGGGGCTGGTTACGTTCCCCTTCTGTTACTGTTCTCTTAAATTCAAACTAAAGCTCTATTTTAATCCAAAATAGAAAGTGGAGAAGAAAGGAGGGAGGGAGGGAAAGAAGTAAGGGAGGAGGTTGGGAGGGAGGGGAGGAAGGAAGGAGGTTGAGGAGAAGGAAGGAAGGAGGGCGGGAGAGAGAAGGAAGGAGGGATGGAGGGAGAGAAGAAAGGAAAGAAAGAAGGAAGGAAGGAGGGAGGGAAAAAAGGAAGGAGGGAGGGAAAGAAAGAAAGAAAGAAAGAAAAAAAGAAAGAAAAAAGAAAGAAAGAAAGAAAGAAAGAAAAAAAGACAAACACTCTTATTGGTACAAAAGAGATCAAGGGGGCAGAGGGTTCAGTTTTGTAAAAGAGGGAACGATGAACAAACTGACATGGACAGCTTAACTTCCAGTTTGACGGCTGAACTACTTTGCAGAGGTTCATTAAAGGCCTTAGTGGGAGAAATCCCAATCATATGTGGTATTAAAGAAGAGATTACAAGCATAGTTTTGTTGCTTAAAAAACTTCTGATGACATTACCACACAGAAACACAAGGATCCTGCATCTCTCTCTCTCACCTTCCCTCCCTCTTTCCACATCCATACGTATAAATTTTGTGTTAGCATTTCAAAAAATGTCACAACTATTTGTGGAAAACCAGAACATTGTGCTTCAAGTCTTGGTTGGGTTGGCCTTTCTTCAACTAAATACTTTCTGTTGGTGCTTAGAACGTGTGGGAATCAGAACTCTGAAGGAGAGCTGCTGTGCATTTGATGCATGTGGTTCATTCACTGCGTTTACTACTTTCCATGCTTCTTCGCTGGCCTTTGCTCGTAGCAAAATTTCACTGCCAAATCAGAATGCCCTGATGAATGTTTTCAAGTCATTCCTCTGCCTTATACAATATTTTTAGTTGTATATCACAAAAAAAATAAATGTACAAACATTAACACAAGTATTTTTATTCTTACAGAGGGGTGTATGTTAAGGAGGAGAGGGGAGGTAAAACATGCCACCAAACTTCTGACCCGGGCAGCTGGGAAAAAGATGGCATTATTATTATTATTATTATTTTGAGTGAGAAAGTAGAATTTATTGAGAAGACAGAATCCCGAAGGGATTGCCCCAAAGATGGCACTATTAATGCCAGCTAGGGATCTGGACAGAAATATGAAGACTCCTTCAAGAAGAGTCTTCTGGATTTGGAAATTAGGTGAGGGCAGAAGCTGGACTGTAAGCAGGGTGGGAAGTTAGGAGATGAATATGATGAGTTTGGGAAATGTGAAGACGGAAGAGAAACTGGCAGATGGGGGAACAGTGACAGTGAAGACTTTACTAAAAATAGGACAGCTTGGCATGTTATGACATCATGGGGAAAGAATCAGCAGTGAGAAAGAAACTACAGATAGAGATGGGAAGGAGACATTTGGAAGAAAGATTCCAAAGGAGATGGCTGAGATCTAAAGCTTAGATGGAGGGGACAGATGTGGAAACCAAGAGGAACGCTTCTAAGATAGGAAGGGGAGAAAAATGTGTCGAGAGAAGTTGGGGGCAGAGGAAGGGGAAGAAGAAGAATGGTTATTTGTGAAGGGTGAAAGTAGTTAGGCAGTGAGTAGAAGGAAGGAGCATGAAGAGTGGAATGGTTTAGAATCAGGCTTAGGGATGAAAGAGAGGCAATAAGGAATGAATAAAACTATTATTGATAGCAAAGAACTATTTGGAGCTGGAAGCTTCAAAACATGTTCTTTGAGGCAGTTGGTCAGTCAGCCAAGGAACATTCACTGAGCACCTCCAAAGTGCCAGGCAGCCTGTCCAGGAAGGACTCCAAGGTCCAGTCAGGGAGTTCGGAAAGTAAATGAACCATAACACAATGTAGTAGGTGCCATGTTAGAGGCCTACATAGGATATATGGGAGAAGAGAGGAGATACATTTAATATGAGGATGGGGTGGCATGTGGTTCCTGGAGGGGGAGTTACTGAAGCCCATCTGTGAACTGTGGACATGGAGCATCGGCCACTGGAAACTCCATCCTGTTCCCTCCAGGATACACTAAGGAGGAAGGCATGCAAGCATATTCTGTGTGAAATCACACCAGTCCACACCTTGGCACCAAGGAATCTTCACCATCAATGCTTCAGGATGCGATTTCATCATCACCAATGAGTTGGACAGGCAAGACCAACAGAGGTCCATGAGAATATGTTTTAAACAAAAATATTCACAGTCTTTCACAAGCAACAAAGTGTCTGCATGTGACAGTAAATTTTGTTAGAATCCTCAAGCACTGCTGGGAACTATCCTGTGGAACTGGCTTCCTGATTCAATTTGGGCCACTAAATTCCGGTTTAATAATTACTTATATTCTATGATTACCCCAGTGCCAAGCACAAAACAAATATTTTCTTAAATGCCTTTGCTAAAAAACAAAACAAAACAAAACAAAATCAGTTACTCAGTCTTTGTTTCCATCTTTTAAATGTTGTAGGTATCTTATCTTTCCTTGAGAAACAAATACTCTAAACATCCTCACTGTTTATAATCCATCATTTACAACTCTGAAAAATCAAAGTCTCCAAGAAGCTTTGCTAAGGAGCTCTGTTTCATTCGGAGCATACCACCTATACTACCTTTCTTTTCTTTCTTTCTTTTTTTTTTTTTTTGAGTTGGAGTCTCACTCTCTCGCCCAGACCGGAGTGCAGTGGCCGCTCCCAGCCACCGCAGCCTCGACCTGCTGGGCTCCGGTGATCCTTCCACCTCAGCCTTCCGAGTAGCCAGAATTACAGGCATGCGCTACCGCCTGGCTGATTTTTTGATTTATTGTAGAGATGTGGTCTCGCTGCCCAGGTGGGTCTCGAACCCGCGGGCTCAGGCAATCCACTCACCTCAGTCTCCCAAAGCACAGGTTTTTTTTTTTTTTTTTTTTTTTTTGAGACAGGGTCTTGCCCTGTGGCCCAGGCTGGAGTGCAATGGCATGATCACAGCTCACCATAGCCTCCACCTCCTGGGCTCAAGCGATCCTCCCACCTCTGACACATGATTTCTTAATATGAAAAAGAGCCATATTTTGCTAGAATGATACAGTCATAGAATTAGAAGAGGCCTTGAAACCACGTGTGTAATCACATAGGTGATGAAGGACAAATTACCCAGCACTTGATCTGACTTTCTGTTTTACATGAGAGAAGATATCCTTTCATTCATCAGTGATATAATAAAATCTGTATATAGTTAAATAGATAATAGTGGAATAGCAGGGGGTTTTGCATTGAAAGCAGTTTTGTCTTTGCTGTGCTGTACTAACCACAGTTAACATTTATTGAGGATTAGTATATACCAGGTATGGTGCTAAGCACTTTACAAGAATTATTTCACGTGTCCTAACACTAATCCTAAGAGACTGCTGCTATTATTATACTTATTTCATTATGAGGAAATCGAGGCTCAGAGAAGCTGAGAGCCACGTAGAGGTTGAGTTCCTGTCTGATTTTGCCATGAACTGATAGGAGACCACCATCGGGTTGCCTAATGTCACCCGTCTGTGTGTAAACAGAGAACAATTATGATACCTCTCTCACAGAGTGGCTGGATTACTATGTGAGATACCAGGCCACAGTGTGTCCACCATGAATCTGTTATTCCCTCCTGGGGGCAGTTTACGTTACTAGAGAGAACTTGGACTGTAGAATTAGATGAACTGAGCCTCAACTTCCTCATCTATAAAATAAGCAGACCAATATTTGCACCTGAGATGGGCCTTGTGGCCTTCTGGCTCCAGCACAGGCAGACTCTATCTAGGTATGGAGGAAGACAGGAGCGCCCATGAAAGTGCAACTGAGTAAGCTAGCTACCTGCTGAGGTGGACTGCTTGAGGCAATTCTCTATCAGTATAGACTCAGTTCCTAGGAAAGGTTATCACTGTGGTTTCATATCTATGAAAAGCACCTTCCAGTAGAAATGATGAGAAAGAAGTGTTCCAAAGATATTTTGAGCATCTTCCTATGAGCAGGACAAAGGGGACAGCCCTTACAAAAACACTAATAAGAAGACTGAGAAAAGATTGGTTGCATTTGACTTAGTTTGTTGTTGTTTTTCAAATGCAAAGATTTAGGGCCCCACTCAAAGGTAAAATGATCCACTGTGTCATGAAACTGAGACATATTAACTTTCCAGGGTATAATTATTATATAACTTCAGTCAGACAAAATGACATAAAGACATCTACACCTCAAATAGCATCCCCAAAGCCTCTGCACCCAAACACTGCTTCATTCCTTAGAAACTCATTGGTTACCTGACCTGTCAGTACATGGTAAATTAGAAGACAAAATGAGAAACAGGGTAGAAGATAGAGGCAGGTGAGAAAAGCAAATAAATGATCAGTTATAACTTGACACAGAAGGCATAGAAAAAAATTTAAAAGATATTATTGAATACTCCAAATGCTGTCATTTACATAGGAATTACCTTTAAGTGTGCTGGCAAGAGTGATATACTTTAAAAAATATTTTCATCAAAGGTTATTTAAAATAAAAGTTTTGGAACTTGACAAGGAAAAACAGCAGTTGTTAGAAAATTCACCTCCACATATGACTCAGTTCAGGGACAAAAACCAAATCACTAAGAGGCTATTCTGGATTCTGACCAAAGCTATCCACAATCTATATTGCCCATTTCAGGGGCACACTTCTATGGCATTTTTTTTTCCATTATGCAGCAGAAAAAAACCCCAAATTATAAAGATTAAGATTAACCTGAAATTTAATAATGAGAAATTTAATAATAACTGTTTTTCCCTTCTTCACTCAAAGCCAGTAAAACACAGATATTATTTAAAAATCTAGGGTAGGAAGAAGAATGTCATGCTCCCTCTACAGTTCTCTCTCTCTGTGCATATGTGTGTGTATGTGTACTTAAAAGTGATGTATCTATAAGAACCGGAGCACAGTGTTTTCCAGCACCAGAAGTTTAATAAATGAAGAATGTAAAGGATTCATTTCATGTGGCTTCTATTCCACAATGACTAAGCCAACTGTGAATGAACTCCACACAGATCCTGAATTCTTTACACTGGTTCTCAGAGTTGGAAACTTCTGGGCTGGGAGCAGGATCAGCCAGAAAATTATTTTGCTTCCTCAACTTGAACAGACAAAATGACTGCTGAAGAACAGCTGAGAAAAATGCTTGAATTCTACAGTGCAATTCTGTAATTTATTCATTATGAAAATACAGTAGACATCTAGCTAAAGTCAATATAATCCCATTGAAACTGCCCTAGTTTGATTTAGGACACAAATTTGGTAATTAGAGACTCTATCAGTTCTCAGATAGGAATTGACCCTTACTCCTCTTATTAAATCAATGAAGAAATCCCATCTATAGGAGACTGTGGTCTATATGATGTTAGGGCTCTTACAGCCCCTGGTGATGCCTGTGCCAAATCTCTATATTCTCTTTAACAGATTAAAAGTCAGCCTGAGCTCATATGCACAGTTATACATATCCCACTGCAATACATAATGATTTTGTGAACCAATTACAACTAAGAGATTGGGGCAAACATTCTTTCAGATTGATTTTTTCATAGGTTCCCCCATTCCTCTTTCAGAACATCATGTAAGACAATGTCAGCAAAACATGGCTGTTTTATAAGTTAAGTCTTACTGGGACACAGCCACAGACATTCATTTGTGTATCATTGTATAGCTGCTTTCTGGAAATAAGCTGAGTAGTTGTGGCAGAAACTGTAGGGCCTACAAAACCTAATACTTATTGTTTGGCCCTTTAAGAAAAAGTTTGCTGATCCCTGATCTAAGGGTACTGTTGGGCCGAAGAGGTACTGATGTCATTAGGGAAGAGGCATCATGTGGCCAAGCTCAACATGGTGGGGGTAGTGTGTGTGGTGGCGGTCAGCAATGGTGCCACACAAGCACTGGCTGCATCACTATTTCCATCTTTCTCATTCTCATGTCCCACAGCATTGTAAATACATGAGCTCTCCTTGGTTAAGGTCATGTGATTTTTAACAAGGAAATGGGGTTAAATCAAAATCCGGTCATTTGATGACATTCAACACAAACTTTTTCATTCATTCATTTGAAAGAGTTGGTTATTATGTCCAAGGTACCAGTGCAAACAGACATGTCTTGCACTCATAGAACTAAGGGTTCAGGGGGGGAGGCAGACATGCTTTAGATCATAATATAGGTGTACGTAAAACTGCTAGTGTAATTACTGGTGTAAGGAGGTTGTGGTGCTGCTGGAGTGTATGAAGTCAGGGAGGACTTCTTGAGGCCCAAAGCTGAGGGCTGAGTGGGAGGAGTTAGCAGGTGAACAGCTAAGGGAAAAGGTTCAAGTAGAGAGCAAGGCACAGGGGTGGGAAGGAGAATGGTGAGTGTACGAGACTAATGCAAGGCCACCATGTAAGGAGCAGAAAAAGCGAAGAAGGGAGGGACACGAGGTTAAATTATGGGTCACAACAACCAGGGTCTGGGATCCTCTGAACAAGTTTAGCGTTATTCTAGGGGCAGAGTCAAACCTAGTGATCCCCAGAGACAGTCTTTCTCTCCTTCCCATCACTACTATCTCCAAGATCGGTTTTTCTTTCTTTTTAATCCTAGGCAAAACACATAGCTCTGTCTTAAATATTCATCTAGGTCTTCAGCACCACATTCAATGGCACAAAGCAAAAAGGAACACATGATAACAAAGAATTTGCTATGCAGCTTTCTCTGAATATATTAAGTACATATGAAGAAAAACATGTGAGCTGCTTCCATGCCATATTCTGTCTGGGGAGGTGCATACGGGAATGGCGAGAGGGGAGGAATATGCATACAGCCATGGGTAGGTAGCTTTCTGAGTTCTGCTTTCCCTAACTATAAAATGAGAATCATCAGATATACATCACAGAGTTGTTATGAGGACTAAATGAGATGCTGTGTAATTTCTAACATCTGAGAGCTCTGATTTTCTTCCTTTTCAAATAATGTAGTCTATTTCTCCTCCCCGCCCTTGAGTTGGAGTCTCACTCTGTTGCCCAGGCTGGAGTGCAGTGCCATGATCATGGCTCATTGCAGAATTGAACTCCAGGCTCAGGTGATCCTCCTGCTTCAGCCTCTCGAGTAGCTGGGACTACAGCTGTGCACCCCCTACAACCGGCTAATTTTTGAATTTTTTGTGGAGACAAGGTCTTGCTATGTTGCCAAGGCTGGTCTCTAACTCCTGGCCTCAAGTGATCCTCCCCCCCTCAGCCTCCCAAAGTGCTGGGATCACAGGTATAAGTAAAAGTGTGTCTGGCCTAGTCTATTTCTGATGTATAGTATGGGCACAAAGAATCAAGGGTAAGTGGCAGGAGAAGGTATAGACAAGAAAGTAAATGTGGAAAAAGTCTTATCTGCAAAGCACAATTGGTTCCTTGTGCTTTGCAAACTTTCCCTACTTTTGTTCTCTAATCTAATAGTTCAAAGTGACTAACACCTCAAAGTGACCTTATCCCCAGTCCTCCTATGCAGGTAGCAAAAATACATGAAGTAGAAGGTAGAGACGTAACTTTGATTATGAAATTAAAGATTATCCTGGAGAATAATAAATGACATCCTAGAATATTTGTAAATTAAAAACAGCAGCAATAGAACAACACCGCCTAATACCTCCCTAACACACCACACACACACACGCACACACACACACACTCATACTCACTCACACACACACACACACAGAGCTGATCAAGAATGTCATACAAACATTATGACTAATTTTAAGGAAAATATTACTAATGTCAAGGGAAAGAATTATTTCTACAGATGAGCTAAGTCTCACTCTGATTGTCAGACCTTAGAAGACTAAGAAGTAAAAATTAGACATTAGACATAGAATTGCTAAAAGAACTACTACCGATGTTTTACTGTGCAACTCTAATCACGTTTTAAGTGTTGTTGTACCTTTTTTGATTAGGAAAGTATAACATAAGCACCATGTACTTCTTCTTAGAAAAACTTCCAGTGCTTTGAAATATACTGCCATGTTGGTGCCCTCTAGCCCAAAGTTGCTAGAGGGTTTGTTTGTCTTTCCTTCTTTCCACAGATAGAAGGCACTGAGAGTGAGGTGGTCTGCTGCTAAAGGTGGCACTACAGGTGGCAGCATAGGCAGTTATGTTTTCCTGGCTTCCCTAAGTGAAGAACTGAAACACACTGTACAACTGACCTTTTAGAGCTGAAGAACAAGAATCTACAGTTATCAAGAATCCAGTTGCCTATTATGGAGTGCTTAATTTAAATTTAGCATGTTAAAAAATAAAATAAACGGAATCACACAAATACCTCAGAATAAAACTTGGGGAAACAGTCTAAAGTTCCTTTGTAGGCCTAGCCTTAGCATTTTTAGAACCAGGAGGTTACAATGGCAATTTTTTCTTTAGTTATAACCTTAATAATAAATCACTCTGGCCACCTGCTGATGGTTTTGGGGAAACTTTCCTCTGCTTTCACATTTAGGAAATCTTCCTCCCAACTTTTAAAAAATTTGCTCACAGATTTTATAATATCAGGTGGTATTCAACTAACAGAAGTGTGCTAGGAAATACAATAGCTAAAGAATTCTATATATGTGAGGCTGTGATGAGTTGTGATCTTGCCACCGCACTCCAGCCTGAGTGACAGAGTGAGACCCTGACTCAAAATAAAGTAGAAAAAGCAAGAATTCTGGACATATCTGGAAAGAACTGGCCACCTTTTTAAGACCCTAGTTATGCAGAAAGGGCCCTCATGGTAGGGATGCGCACTGGTCAGGGAAAGATGCTGAACGATGCGGTGTGCAGGCTCTCAGTCCCGCCGGGAGGAAGTGAGGCAAATCCATCTCTAGGCCCTGCCAACCCTGATGACATCTTATGATTCTGAGACTCTCTTTTCTAAACAAATTTTGGTCCTTCTCTCCTGCAACGTTTTAGTCTTTGGTGCACTGTTTGATAACAATGCCTTTAACACACAAAGTACTGTTTTATTGGTAACAAGAAAGCATTAAAATGATAATACACTCACTCTAGAGATCAGAAAAGAAATGCTATTGCTTTAGAAGAAAAAATGTTTCTTATCTTACCACCACCACTGTCTACGCAGCTCTGCTTTTAATTTTGTTTGAAATATACTCCTCAGGTCCGATTCTCATATTTTGAATGCAAGTCTATATGATGAGGTAATCTGTAAATATAATAGCGGCCTCTTCCATGAAGGGAAAAAATTGTGCAAATAAACCTCCTTCCACCGTTCAAGATGAATTACTTGAACACATATTCTAAATTCTTATTTCATTTCCAAATTCTCAACTTTCCGGACCTAGAAAGGTAGTATAGTAGTCTACTCCAAAAGTATCCAAGGATTGTTTTTCTTTTTGCCTTAAAGTATTCAAAACAAGTTTATTCTTTTATTTCTTCAGGGGGAAAGAATTTAGAGGGGAGGTAGGATAATGATAGTGAGTTGAGAGTAACTCCTGCAGAGGCCATGACCATGACTTTAAAAAATAAATAGATATTTTTTTCTGAGCCAAGGACAGTTCTAGTGAACTTCTGTTTTTGTCAAGTCTAGACAACTAGTCAAGGCTTCTTGTTGGGGCCAAGCATGGTGGCTCACACCTGTAATCACTTAGGAAGGCCAGGGTGAGAGGACTGCCTGAGCCCACAGGTTCGAGACCAGCCTGGGCAAAATGGCAAGCCCTCAACTCTACAATAAACCAGAAAATTAGCTGGGTGTGGTGGTGTGTACCTGTAGTCCCAGCTACTTGGAAGGCTGAGGTGGAAGGATCGCCAGAGACCAGGAGGTCAAGGTGTGGTGGCTGTGATCATGCTACTTCACTCCAACCAGGACAGAATGAAACTTCAATTAAAAAAAAAAAAAGCCTCCTCGTTGACTCTGGGTTCCTTCTAGATCCATCAGGTAAAGACCTCTAGGTGAAAAGGGGAGGGGGGTAGGAAGGACCTATAAGGGAGTAGTTAATTAAATATCCAGTAATAGGAGATTGGTTACATAAATAATGGCACTGCCATAAAATAAAATACTATACAGTTATCAAGAATCACAGTATGAAATAATTATAACAATGGATAATGCTCCCAAAACAATATGCACAGTTACAAAGAGAAAAGAAAGTCTAGAAGAAACTATACAAAAAGTCAAGGGTAGAAATCTCAGCATGTTTGAATTAAAGGTAAATTTATACATGTATTATGTATACATATATATAATTTTTGGGGGGGAATACAGTCTTGCTCTGTAGCCCAGGAAAAGTATGGTCGTAGCTTACTACATATTACTTTTTGTTAGAAAAATTTTTTATTATTTAAAAAAGAGAAATGCTGACAGAAAAGGGAAAAACAAACGATAACACTAATAACGCACAGCAGAAGGCAGGCAACTGTCTACACCTGTACAGTGAACGCTGTACTCCTCCGAGATGGAGAAAGTGCCTAGGCTTGGCAGTTGGGTACTTTGTATTACAGAGTCAGCAAGTCTCTACTTTAAAACTATAGCCTAAGAGCTGAAAAAGCAGTCTCCATTAAAGGCTAAAAATAAGAATACTTTGGATTCAGGTCTCAGCATGTAGCCACCACTAAGTTAATCTACAATCATTTCTCATACCTGAAAGTAATTATGGTGTGTATGGTAACTTGTACTGAAGAGAGTGGGTTAGATGCACTAAGTCTCTAATAACACTATATTTTTTTAAAGACATCCGTTGTTTCTTCAGAGCAACAGTCTGTAAGGCCAAATTGCCCATTCTTTAGCTGCAGCTGCACCCACAGGGCAATTCTGATCCAGATATGAAACCATGTGGATCAGGACGCATACCACTGAAAGGTCCAGTAATATGAAAATAGGAGGCTTATGTTTAGCAGCTACACCAAAAACCTCTGGACACTGCTTACCCACCCTTTCAGAAATGAAAGCTCCTTTCTGTCACACACAAAAAAGTCTAATTCCCCATTGGTAACCGTAGTTTTTTCTATTCATTGATACAGAGAAGACATAACCATAAAAGCCTATAACAAACCCAGAAAACTTTTTTTTTTTGAGTTGGAGTCTCACTCTGTCGCCCAGACTGGAGTGCAGTGGCCGCTCCCGGCCATCGCAGCCTCGACCTGCTGGGCTCCGGTGATCCTTCTGCCTCAGTCTTCCAAGTAGCCGGAATTACAGGCATGCGCTACCACGCCCGTCTGATTTTTTTGATTTATTGTAGAGATGAGGTCTCGCTGCCCAGGCGGGTCTCGAACCCGTGGGCTCAGGCAATCCACTCACCTCAGCCTCCCAAAGGCGCGGGATTACAGGCTGAGCCACCGAGCCCGGTTCCAGAAAACTTTTAAAGAGCTTGTAAGTTATCAGTCACAGTAACATCTGCCACTCCTCTGGAGACACATCATATACTCAGTTTCTCACAACGCTTTTGGTAGATGAACTGGAGGGCCCCTTTGGCAAAGCTCCCAGTGCTCCTGGGCTCACAGGTCAAGAACCACTATCATAAGGCATATAGCATGGAATGGAACAAGACCATAATCTCAAGAGCTTTGTCTTTCATTGGTTATCACTAGAAATACAACATGCGCACGCTCACAAAAGAAACACACAACTTCATGGGGAGTTGCTAGCAGAGGATATGAAAACAACTATGAATGAGTCACACGCTGTGGGCACCAAAGTGTGTGTGGCACTTCTGAGCCTGAGGGCTTCTCCTGTTGGCTCCGTGACGAGAGGTTTAGCATAAGAGGTAAGGATGTGAGAGCCCTGGCAGAGGGGTTTCTTTCATATATATAAAAAAAGGAGAGGTGAGGTTAACTTCTCTTTCCTTATAAAGCCTTCCTGTGTCAACAGGCTGCCCATCCCACCCCAGCAAAAACAGTGGTGGCTCCTAAATGCCAAAAGAATAATTGTCTGGGGTTTGCACGCTGAAATTGACTTGGCAAGCTCTCTACCTTGCAAAGAGCACAAAGAGCTTAGTTTAGTCTGTGTGTAAACTCTTCACAATCATTACTAAAACATCCAAAGCAACATGCTTAAGGGAGGGTAATGATTCTTTGTTTTTCCCCTTAATTGTAAGCTTCTGACATCCATTTATTTACTTATTATTACTAGCAGCAGTCACCCTCTTTGGTCAACATGCACTCTTGGTTGCCCCGGGTGCTATCTAACAAAGCACTATATGGAACCAACCACACAAGGTGAGTAGAACCCCCAAGCTCAATTTACCCCATGACCCATAGACTCTGGAGAGATCTATGCAAGTAGGCTGGGAAGTGGTCTGGCTAAGCCATATCCTCTCACAGGGAAAGAGACTCACAGGTAGAGACTGACTCCTGTCACTAGTAGACACAAATGCAACTGTGGAAAAGGCCCGGTCGGCCTTCTGAAAAGAAGACATGAGGAGAAACCTCACACCAATTTGAAGAACCCAGGACTTGACCCAAACTCATAGAGTCTAGCTGGAACCATGTTACCTACAGCAAGTGGTCACTGTGCTGTATGTGGTTTCCTTGATGTGTTTGATGACCCTTGATAACTTTTAATGTTAGCAGATCTCCTGCTTTATAACAACTCCCTCCCTGCTGCCTAGAATGAGCTGAATAATGTAGAGCAGTGAATTTAATTCACACTGGGCCTGAATCTCAGATTTGTTCAACCTAGGCAGTTTTCCTTTCTCTCTGGTCTATGTTCTGTTTTCTTCTCACCACTTCATGATGCAGGTCTTTGGTGAAAGGGCACTGGCTGCCTCCACTTTGTGGATGTAGTCAAAGCTGTAGCATAACTGCTGCAGTGTCTCTCCCAACTTCACACAGATCACTATTCCTAGGAGAAGGAATTTAGGCATTAGGAAGTAGCTTGCAAAGACTGGGTAGGCTCTGAAGCCAGTGATCTGCCACTTACCAGCTCTGTGGCTTGGGGCAGAATGACCTAACCTCTTTAGGTTTAGGTTACTTTAACCCATAGAGTGTAGATTAACTGAAGTATCCATCTTACAGGGTTGCTTTTGGTACCAAAGGAAATAGTGCCTGTGGACAGAAAGTTTTGTTTTGCTTTTGTGTTAGTGGAGGATTTAAAAAGTATTAGTTGGTGGAAGAGACAGGCCCCCAAAGGCCTGGGTGAATATACCCCTCTGAACTAGCAGCTTTCGTCATCTCGTTTGGAACAGATCTAGCCAGTTGGGACCAAAAAGTCACTTCACATCAATTCCTTTCAAATTGGCAGGATCACAGTTCCCTATCACCTCTCTGCTAAACAACAGTCACCAGTTCTTGGCCAAATCCCAATTTCTTCAGCTTGCCAATCTCCATCATGGTTAGGCACAAAATAACACATACTCTTAAAATACTTGTTGAACGTTGACTAAAAGAACTCCCCTCCTTTGGTGAGGTAGGGCTGAGTAATATACTCTCATCATGATGCTGAAAATCCATTAGTTTCTTTCTTATCCCATTTGATGTCCCAAGAGGGAAGGCATGTCTGTTGAACCAAGAGATAAAGTTGTGTCATTATGACATCTCCACTGGGATGAGCTATGAGCTTCTGTCACACGCCAGGTACTGGGCACAGCACTTTATACGTATGATCTCGAATCATCCCAACAACCAGGAACACACTGAGCCTTGAAGAAATGAAGCAGCTTGCCCCAAATTGGACAGCAAGTAGTGAGGGAGGCAGGATTGTAACACAGTCAGGCTGGCTCCACAGTCTGTGCTCCTTCCCCCACCTTCTACCCTGTTGTTTCTTACTGCTTTGCTTGTATTTGGATTCTAGAAAACAGAAGCTGTAGAACACCGGAGATTTTACATGTCACCAAAGTAGACAGAATATTTAAAAAAAAACAAAACCAAAAACCTTGAGTTATAAATCCAAATGTGTAATTTGTCAAAGGTTTTACCTGATGAAGCTTAATCTGAAAAACTGTTATGGCTGACACATTTTGGAAATGTCTTCAAAATTTCAAAGGCCACATGACAAAGACAATCTCAGTATTTTAAGATCAGATTGGTTCTTTTGACCAAAGACAATATTAACTGACCCAACTCTAACTTGATTCACTAGATTTGGTTATCAAAACACTCTTTGTTTTTGGGAAATAAATTCACCTTCAAAGAACCAGGCTTTGCCATGGCTGAGGGATATTTCAAAGTAGACAACTCCAAAAGTAAAGTGTCAAAGTTGTTCTAAGCAGTGGCAATGTTATCGAAATGAGATCACAGTAACTCTCTGCTCCTTGAAATCATTTTCTCTCTTGACTCCTGGGACACAGCTCACTCTCCTGTCTTTCTGTCTCTGCTTGACATCCAAGCATTGGTGCCTTCTTTCTTTTTTCTGCCCTAACCCCCAATGTACCCTCGGTTTTTTTCTTTAAGGAGAACTACTTCTTAAAATGTTTATGTATTAAGTACTATGTCCTTGGTGCTTTCTTTTAAATCTTTTATTATGAACATTTCCAAATACACAAAAAGTAGAAAAAGAAAATCCATGTCCCCATCACCCATCTTCAGCCATCCTCAATCTTTTGCCACACTTATTTCACAACTACTTCTGCCTTATTTATTTATTTCTTTTTGAGTTGGTGTCTCACTCTGTTGCCCAGGCCACTGCAGCTTCGACCAGATGAGCTCAGGTGATCCTTCCACCTCAGCCTTCCACGTAGCAGGGACTACAGGCATGCGCTACCATGCCTGGCTAATTTTTTGATTTATTGTATAGATGAGGTCTCAACAAGTTGCCCAGACTGGCCTCAAACCTGTGGGCTCAGGCATTCCTCTGACCTCGGCCTCCCAAAGTGCTGGGATTATAGGCATGCGTCACTGCGCTCAGCCCATACTTCTGCCTTATATTTTTCTGGAATATTTAAAAGTAAATTCCAGGACAGTGTGTCATTTCACATTAAATACTTCATTATGCATCTAGACAAAGAAAAAGCACATTCTTTCACATATACACAAGTCATTAACAGATCTAACAAGATTAAAAATAACTTCTTAATGTCATCTAATATATGTTCTACATTCAAATTTCTTTGGTCTTCTTTACTCATATTCTGTGGCTAATTACATCAGCTGCTATCAAGGCACCCTTTCAATACCTTGTTGATAAATTCCAAGGTGTTACCTCATTCATCCTTTTTTCTTTTCAATACATTTTATTTATTTATTTATTTTTATTTATTTATTTTTTTAGTCAGAGTCTCACTCTCACTCAGGTTGGAGTGCAGTGGCACGGACTGGAACTACAGGTGTGCAAATTTTTCTTGATTTATTGTACAGATAAGGTCTCACCAACTTGTCCAGGTTGATCTTGAACCCCTGAGCTCAGACAATCCTCTCTCCTTCGCCTCCTAAAGTGCTGGGATTACAGGTGTGAGCCACCATGGTGACCATCTTTTTTTCCTCTTTTGAAAAATGCCTCATAAATATGAAAACAATTTTTTCCTGTTTTTTTTTTACTTATCATTACATGTTTTTCTACATTTTAAATATTTTTTGGAGACTTGACTTTTACTGGCTGCTTAACTGGCCGTAGGATATGTGCACAGATATTTGCTGATCCATTTAATTATTCTTATTCATTATTGGACGCTTGGTTGCTTCATCTTCCCCACTTTATATAAGCAGCTCTGGATGGGCAACCTTGCACATGCCCATAGTTGACCTGTGTAACCCTATCTTTCACTTCTAAACCCCTCCTTTGCTTCAGCACAGGGACAAAGTGAAACTCCCCACATACTGTGTTTTCATGTACCTTGTACCTACATATGTGGCCTGGTTTCTCTTTTTCTTTTCTTTTTTTTTTTTTTTTTGAGTTGGAGTCTCACTCTGTCACCCAGACTGGAGTGCAGTGGCACACTCCCAGCCACTGCAGCCTTGACCTGCTGGGCCCAGGCGATCCTTCCACCTCAGCCTTCCAAGTAGCTGGAACTACAGGCACACGCTACCACGCCTGGCTAATTTTTGATTTATTGTAGAGATGAGGTCTCACCAAGTTGCCCAGGCGGGTCTCGAACCCGCAAGCTCAGGCAATCCTCAGCCTTCCAAAGCGCTGGGATTATAGGCTGAGCCACCGAGCCCGGTTGGCTTCTCTTTTTCATTCTCCAAGAACAAGCTTACTTGAAGTGCCTTCACCAAGTCCCTTTGGCAGAGTTAGTCACTCCTCTCCAATGCCCCCAAAGCACTTTGCACATTGAACATTATTGATAGTATTTCCTAGTATTGTGTATTTAGTCATAAACCTATATTTCTACTATATTAAGCTGTGAGTTTTACAACACCTCCATTTTTTTCATCTGTAAAATCAGGAAAATAAAACTCCATGTGCCTGAGTTTTTTTTTAAAGAGGCATAAAAAAATAAAAAGCATCAATCATATTATTTGGCACATAACAGAAACTTTACAAAAGTTCGTTTCCCTCTCTTCTAAAAAAAGAAAGTACAAATGATTCAGACTAAACTTAAATGCTTGGGAAGTGAGGAGTTATTACAACTTCCCCCAGTTATAGGAAGATAAACAGTATTCCCGAGATGCTGGGGAAGAGGAAGTTAAACGACCCAGGGGCTTTATGGCTTGCAACATTTTATCCACAGCACACAAGCTTTCTCTTCTAGTCACAGTTCCCTAGGTAAAAGAGGAGAAATGAAACATGTCATGTTGGAATGTAAAGATGGAAACTCTTGACCTCCTCTGAATCTCCAGTTTACCTGTGAGTTTTGTATCATGCTGGGCTGGCCTAGTCAAGAAGAGACCTAAAGGCATTCAGGGTAATCTATTGCTAGGGCAAGGAAGATGTTTCAGAAAAATAAAAGTCTGAAGGAAAACTTGGATACTCTGAAAGGTGCATTTTTTATCTTTTAGCAGTCACATCTATCTAGAGCTGGAAGAACCAGGCTGGCTTGTGAACAAAGAGTGTTGCAATGGAAACAGCAACAGAGCTGTAGGCAAGAGACTGGCCTTCTGGTGCTGGCTCTGGGCATGACCACAGGCACATCAGTTAACCTCACTGGGCCTTGGATACAGTGTAAGGGTACTGGACAAAACTGGTTCCAAGGCCCAAATGGACAAAAATTCCAAGAGAATAGAAAGGTTAAGTGACTGGCTCTATATCACTGTACTTCTAAGAAGAACCAGAGCATGAAGCTGGATGAAATATGGAAAGTGATGTAGTTTGAAAACTGTTAAAAGAATCATACAATTTTCAAGATCTCTGATCTAGGGATGGGAGTGTGGCATTTAAAAATGCATTTTAAAGCTAACTTGGATTATATGAAAATAATTTTCTTTTTCTGCTGTATTCCACCAAGATCTGGAAAACATTCACAGCCCTGTTTCAACCTTAAATGAGAAAAGAATCTTTAAAGAGTCACTGATTTGTAATGGAAAATTCGGATAAATCAACTATTTATACTCTGAGATTTTTATATTTCTTTTTGTCCTTTCTTCACAACACGCAGCTAAGAAAAGCCATGACGTAAGTCGGCTCCACTAGACCTCATCGGCAGACTGTTTATTCTGTATCTACAGCCCAGCATCTTCTCTGACTGTGGCACTTAGGGAACAAGAAACCAAAGAACACTATCAAACTAAAGAGAATGTGAATGTCAAATGTCTAGTACAAACATGGAGAGAAAGAAGAGTCAGAATACCTAGCTTTTCATATTCAGTCAAGTTTTTATCACCTACAATTGTTTAAGCTTCCTAAATCTCAAATTCCTCAACTACAAAACAGGGAGAATAATGATGGATGGGTCAGGCAACATACACATGGGAAGTATCACTACAAGTGCTCATCTGATAAGCTAAATTGGAATAACTCTTCATTACATTCCTATTATCAAATTTCTGAATCCATACTAAAAAAGCCAACTGACATCCAACATCAGAAGAACTGCTAAGATCTTCCCTGAGTATATGCTGTCACCAGTTCACTGCTTTAGTTGTGTTTAATACCTGGGAAGTTATGCCAATTCAAAGGATGCATTTCTTAAAGACTAATGAAGACTGGGTTTAAAGGGGCATAGTCAACACGTGTGTGTCTGTGTGCTGGGTAAGGGAGACTGAAATAAGGTGGTAAGGAATGGGTGAAGAAATACAGTAAAGGACTATAAGAGGCAAGAGGCATAGCTTTGCTTGACTTAGCTCCGGAAGTAGAACCAGGATAAATGAAATGAACTTCCTGGGAGTTGGATTTCAGTGTCACAGTTGAGCAGGTGATAATGAAAAATACGAGTGCCTAGTGTTGAGGGGGATGGATGAGGTGACCACTGCACCACCTTGTCAAGCTCCCATTTGATTCTTCTCTTCCAGGGACTTTGACTTTCTCTTAGGACTCAGACTCCTTGGGAATATGGACCTAAATCACACATCCCCAGTTTCCATTCCCTTCTCTGAAGACTTGTCCAAGTCCTACAGGGAAAAATACCATAAAGGAAATGTTTCAGTGATTTTTACTAAAATGGGAGAAAAAGATACAGGGGGCCAATTGCTAAATTAGGCTATCCGGTGTCCAATTGGTCTTTTTTTAGCCATCAGATAGTTTTATAGCAGCTGGCTGCGTTCAGTGTCTTCAAATGTGGGTGACTAGGGCAGTAAAAGGAAACAAATTTTTTATTTTTTTGAGAGACCAAATAAAACACCCAACCAGATTTTTTTCCCTAATCTGGCCATGTGAGCACAACCTGGCTGTTCTGCAACTGAGCACTGTTAACATCTATTTATAGCCAGTATTTTCATAGATGAATCACTTTTACCATAAGTCAGTTAACATTAAAGGGCCCAACCAACTCTGCTGAGAACCCCATAATCTCACTACATCTCTTTCCATTCCCCCTTCAGGGAACTAAGTTTTAGCTCAACGGTTCCAGGTAAAGATAGAGGAAAATGCAAGTGGAAATGCAAAGCTAGCAGACAGCATGCTCCCTGAATTCAGCAAGGCATGGGGTGTTAAATGCATTCAAACTGAAAGCCTTGGCTCACTCCCAGCCCAGTCCCTTGGCGATGAGTGTCCTACAGTTAGGACAGATTCACTGTTTTATGCAGTCTTTTTGCCACCAAAACAAACAATTCACGCCTAAAATTTCCCACCAAACCAAGCTCAAATGACACAGCCTGAATAAAATGTCACATGCCCAAAGACAGGACTAATGATAATTGAGGGTGCTGTCACATAAAAAAGAGTGCCATGGATATCCAGTTCATTTTATGCATGTGAGGACGTATATCCCAAGGTGAGAGACAGCAGATCAGGGTATACATGATTACACGTTTTCAAAATTCAGAGGAAAAAAATTTTTTTTTGAGTCAAAGTCTCATTCAATTGCCCAGGCTAGAGTGTGGTGGCATGATCACAGATTATTGCAGCCTCGACCTCCTGGACTCAGGCGATCCTTCCACCTCAGCCTCCTGAGTAGCTAAGACTTAAGGTGTGTGCCACCCTAGCTAATTTTTTTGATCATTTGCAGAGATGAGATCTTGTTATGTTGTCTAGGTTGGTCTCGAACTCCTTGGCTCAAGCAAGCCTCCTGTCTCAGTCTCCCAAGTGCTGGGATTACAGGTATGATGCAACATGCCCAGTCTCAAAATTCAGAGAAATTAAATGGAGATTTCTAGTTAAGTCCTATGGCTCTAACATCTCTTCTCCCCTCAGAATACACGAGCGCATACACACATGCATGTGTACGTGTGTGCATGCACACACACACATTCCCTGAACTTTTTGTAGGCAAACCCTGAAATTGATATTAATTTCTTTGTTGTCGATATCTCTCTCTCTCTCTCTCTCTCTTTTTTTATTTTTTTGAGTTGAAGTTTCACTCTGTTGCCCAGGCTGGAGTGCAGTGGCAAGATCATGGTTCATGGCTCATGGCTCACTGCAGCCTTGACCTCCTGGGCTCAGGTGATCCTCCTGCCTCAGTCTCTCAAGTAGCTGAGACTACAGGCCTGTGCCACCATGCCTGGTGAAATTTTTAAGTTTTTGTAGAGACGGCGTCTTGCTATGTTACCTAGGCTGCCTAGGCTGGGCCAAGCAATCCTTGTCTCAGCCTCCCAAAGTACTGAGATGGCATGAGCCGCTGGGCCCAGCAGTCTTTGATATCTCTGAAGAGAGTCTACACTCTTAAATTCACCTTTGCCAAGTCCTTTCCTACAATTTTTTCGTTTACTTCAGGCCAAACATCTTTAAGGTAAATAAGATAAATGAACTGAAGCTCTTACAACAGTGCCTGGCATGCGGTAAGAGGCCTACACACAGCAACTTCAGTAGATTCTCAGTGTCCTTTTCTAAATTTCTAGTCAGTGGTACAGGGATGAATCATCTTTACCATGAGGGAGCTCCTACTCAGAGCCAACCAGCTCTGCTGAGGACTGCATGATTCAGTCACTCAATAAATCCCTGCTGAGGTCCAGTTCTGTAGGACACAGTGGTACAGACACAAACAACAGGGGCCCTATGCTCACAGAGTGTGAAGAATAAACCCACTAGCAAGTCCCATTATCTCCATTTTACACTGGAAGGCTCAGAGAGGCCCAAAGTCACAGAGCTAACATGTTGGAGTTGTGATTTCAGCCCAGTTCTATCTGATTCTATAATCTCATATTCCTTTCATTAAGACATGTCTCCTGTCACTTTAAGATGACAGCCGTGGTCCAGAAAAGCACATAAAAGTTCAAGAATAGCTATGAATTGAAACACAGTTTCTGCATATAAGAAACGTATGAAAACCAAACATCCTTGCTCAATGGCCAGGGTTTGTGAATGCATGTTATTCAGACTTTTGTATAATTTTGGGTACTCAGAATTCAACAAATGATGTTGAACCAGATAATAAAGTAAGTTGGCTAAAACAAAATTATCTTGCACAATATCTGACAGAGTAGGTGCTCATAAATGTTTGTTAAACATTTATGTTAATGTTATTAACATATTGTTAATAACAATAATGTTTAATATTGTGTTATTATTAATAACAATAATAAACCAAGATTGTTCCTTTACTGTGTAAGTTTTCTTATAAGACCTAATCAGATACACAGCGATTTAGCTGGCTCTGGAGCCAGAATGCCCAAGTTAGGACCTGATTCTGCCACTTTTTAGCAATATGACCTTTGGCAAATTATTTAACAATTTCAAGCCTCAGTTCTTCCTCTGCAAAATGAGTAGGATAAGAAGTTTTTATGAGGACTGAATGAGCTAATCAAAGGAAAGCATTTACAATGGGCTTCTAATGAGTAATGAATAAATATTAGCTACCATTATTACTATTATTTTCTTCTTGAAATTGGAGTCATTTTGCTTGGCTACCTCAATATCATATTAGATGACCACAACCAAAACTGACTTCTTTTACTGAGGCAGCAGTCCAAGTTATTTGATACAAGTAAAAATATCCTCTGGTCACATACCCTTCCATGATTCAAACACAAAAATAAATATGTACCTGAAGACTAAAATTATGTTTAAATAATTATGTAGAATAAGCAATTTTTAATATAAAGAATTAAGAAGAAATGATTTAAAAAACTTAACTTTTAGAGTAAGGAGTTGGCTGGGGGTGCACTGGGGGAAGAAGGTGATAAGTGGAATAGACCTCTATTTACATTTGGCCGTTTCCTGTCACTAAATTAAGTAAATAACTGCAAATTCTCTTCTAGTCCTTCTCTTCCATGGACACATCCTTACCAAGATCCGTCGTGATTTATTTATTAATCTTTTTTTGAGTTGGAATCTCACTCTGTCGTCCAGGCTGGAGTATGTTGCACGCTCACAGCTACCGCAGTCTCAACCTGTTGGGCTCTGGTGATCCTTCCACCTCAGCTGTTCAAGTGGCTGAAATTGCAGGTGTGGGCCACCACACCAGCTAGTTTTTTTTATTTATTGTAGAGACAAGGTCTTGCCAAGTTGCCAAGGCTGGTCTCAAACTCCTGGGCCCAGGCAATCCTCTCGCTTTTGTCTCTTAAAGTGCTGGGATTACAGGTGTGAACTACTGTGCCTGGCCACCATGATTTCAACCAGTGTCAATCCAAGAAAAACTAACTAAGGTCAGCACATAGGAAAACAAAGCAAAATCTACTTCTCACTGCCAACCGCTCTGTATTTGTATCCATAGATACAAGACAACAGAGAATCACAGAATTCTAAAGTGGGAAGTCCTGGGACCTCAGAGATCATCCAGTCTCAGGCTCCCATCCTGCTGTCAGGGGATCCATTAGGGCATGAAGAACAGGGTAGAGGTCAAGGGAAAGAGTCTCTAGTCCTTGTTCCATTCTGAATGACCTCGTGGGGCCAACCTGGCTCCAACATCCTCATTGTATAAGCGACAACCCAGAGCCTGGCTAATTAAAAGCAGAGCTGGGATCAGAAGCCAGGTTTCCGGATTCCCAGTTTATTCTCCCAAAGCCTGTCATTCTATAGCTATGATAGTCACGGATAACAATACATTAAGCTGTGTGATAAACCGACAACTAAGCAGGTTTTTTTCCTTGCAAACTCATCAGGTATTATGTCACTGCCAGCACTTTATGAAAACAGTAAGGCACCATGATTCGGTATAAACAAAAGCAACTTTCCATTCCATCTTTTTTTTTTGTAACCTGAAAATCCCAAACCATTGTTGCTATTACAAAATTTTTCTTTACCCCAGTACTCACCCCTAGGCCAAGCACAGATGCATTAAAAATTTGCCAAGAGAAACAGTGAAGTCACTGATAATACAAAGCATGAGGGTATCATGAAATTCATGTCTTTGCTTTCTTCCTCTTGATACTTAATTACTTCTCATTACTGATCATTTTGTGGTTGTTGGCAGAGGGGCAAGGAAACTCTACCACTGCAGACATGTGGAGACACACACTCCTCAGTAGACCAGAAGTCTGCATATGATGGGTCTGTTCGGAAACCCAATGTGAGCACCGCTTCATTAATCAGCAAGAATGTTGATGTTACTATCCCCAGCCCCCAAAGAGAATTGGTGGTCTCAGAAAAACTCTAATTTCTTTAAAAAGAGTAACAAACACAGCATAAAAATGTTTCAAGTCATTTCTTTCTTTCTTTCTTTCTTTTTTTTTTTTACCATTTACAAATACAATCACTGGCAAATGACCTATGTTCTCTTGACAGATTGTACCTAACCCACATTAAGAGTCAGGTGAGAGTCCCAGCTCTTTGAGGCTGAAAAGTAAAGGACTGTTAGAGCCTAGGAGTTCAAGACCAGCCTGGGAAGCATAGTGAGACCTTGTCTCTACAGAATAATAAAAAAATTAGCCAGGCATGGTAGCATGCACCTGTAGTTGGCCCTGGCCTCCTACTACTCAGGAGGCTGAGGTGGAAGGATCACCTAAGCCCAGGAGCCCAGGAGGTCAAGGCTGTGGTGAGCTGTGATTATGCCACTGCACTCCAGCCTGGGAAGCAGAGTGAAACCCTGACTCAAAAAAAAGGAGAGGTGAGGAAGGTAGAATGAATAGAGTGTTCCATTCGGACTTCTGCAACTTAGGGCTGCCTTTAGTTAAAAGGGCACTACTGGTAAACAATGCTTAGCAAACTACCCTGCTATGTAGAAGCTTATATTATCTTGGTATTGTGGAAGGTATACCTCAGATAGAATTGAAGGAGGGGAGCAGAGAAATTCTCATTGTTCAGCAGCATAAGTTGATTATTATCAGCAGGCGATTGTTCCACATAGTAATGTATGGGTAGCTGGGCTTGGTGGCTCAGCCTGTAATCCTGTGCTTTGAGAGGCTGAGGTGAGTAGAGTGCCTGAGCCCACGGGTTCGAGATCCGCCTGGACAACTTGGTGAGACCTCATCTCTACAATTTAAAAAAAAAAAAAAATTAGCCAGGCGTGGTAGTGCACGCCTGTAGTTCCAGCTACTTGGAAGGCTGAGGCAGAAGGATCGCCACAGCCCAGCAGGTCAAGGCAGCAGTGGCTGGGAGAATGCCACTGCACTCCACTCTGGGTGACAGAGTGAGACTCCAACTAAAAAAAAAAAAAAAAAAGAAAAGAAATGTATGGGTGAGAGGAAAGTATAAGAATGCTTTGTATAAAATAAAAAGAAACAAAATCTTACATGCTTCCAGGAAAGTAAAAGAAAAGCCAAATATATTTTACCCATCTTAAACTAGACTTTTATTAGATTTTCATAAAAATCTGAAACTGTACGTGATGGATTTTTTTCAAAGATGGTTGCAGTAAACTCCTCCCATTCCTTTGCAATGTGACCTTGCAACTTCTTCCATCTAGAGGTAGAATCTTGAATCTGGGCTGATTCTGTAATATCCTTTCACCACTAAAATGAGACTTTGGAATTTCAACTCTCACACTCTGGGAATATTGTCCTGAGACCACCACGTGAGAAGCCTGGTCTAGCCTCCTGGAGCATAACAGCCCGTGTGAAGCAGAAATGAAATGACTTAGCTGAGGTTCTTCCAGGCCGACAAGCCGACAGCCAGATATGTGAGAGAGCCCATTTTGGTCCATCTAAGTCCAGAACAGCTGTAAGAAGGCTGAAGCCATGGAGTGATCTACAGAATGTTGAGTCACTGTTGTTCAGCCTCCACCTAAGTTTTGGGGAGGTTTGTTAAACAGTAATATACATCAGAGACAGTAGGCTACAAAGTAAAAGAGCAAACCAATCATGCCCATTAAGTATAGAACACCAGGTTAGATATACTATGGGAGACATATACAGAGATTAAAATATTAGAATGGATGTGTGAACATATCTATAAAAAAGCACTGTGTAATATTTACCTACTTTAAATATATCTTTTTTTTTTTTTTTTTTTTGAGTTGGAGTCTCACTCTGTTGCCCAGATTAGAGTGCAGTGGCATGCTCCCGGCCACCACAGCCTCAACCTGCTGGGCTCTGGCGATTCTTCCGCCTCAGCCTTCCAAGTAGCCAGAACTACAGGCGCATGCTACCATGCCCGGCTATTTTTTGATTTATTGTAGAGACAAGGTCTCACCAAGTTGTCTGGGCGGGTCTCGAATGCGCAGGCTCAGCAATCCACCCACCTCGGCCTCCCAAAGTGTTGGAATTACAGGCTGAGCCACCAAGCCCGGCCTACTTTAAATATATCTAATCTATGTAACAACATTCCATTATTCTTACAGCTCAGAGCAAGGGTCTTCCTGGGCACTCAAGAAAATACCGTGGGGTGGGGAAAGATAATTAGAAATCCTATTTCTATTTAGTTTTTCATTTTTTTTGAAATACATCTTTCATAAGGCACATAATATACTACCAGGGTAGTCAATGGACTTTTTTTTAAAGTGAGAAAGCAGGATTTATTGAGAGGACAGAAAAGTTCCCACCAATGAACATTTTTAATATATAAATAAATATATACACAATGGGTTTTTCCCGTTAACCATATCTTTCACATATCCCTAACTTCCCATCCCTACATATACCTTCATTTATGCCTTTGCTTTTCTCAAATGAATCCTTCAACTGGCTACCTAGGGAAGAGTTGGTGACAACGACAGTCACAAATCATCGTTCATCTGTGCTTTATTTATGAATAGTTTCTTAAGTATTTTTCAGACCGGGTGTCTGTGGCAGTCTATGCATGTGTCTGAGACAATATGGTACAATGGCATTATGGCAAGATTTTAAGAGTATGGGTCCTGGAGCCAGGTGACCTGGACTCAAATCCCAGTCTGCTACTTATTAGCTGTGCAACCTTCAGGAAGTTACCTGTGCTTTCATTTCTTAACTGTAAAATGAAGATAATAATATTCCCTCCCTCACAGGGATGTTGTGAGACGTTAATACATGTACCTGCTTAGAAGAATGACAGGCATAGTAAGTGCTACGTAAATGTTAGGTGGTAGGCCGGGCACAGTGGCTCATGCCTATAATCCCAGCACTTTGGGAGGCCGAAGTCAGAGAACTGCCTGAGTCCACAGGCTTGAGACTAACCTGGGCTACTTGGCGAGACCTCATCTCTACAATAAATCAAAAAACTAGCGTGTGTGGGGGCATACACCTGTAGTTCCAGTTGCTCGGAAGGCTGAGGCGGAAGGATCACCTGAACTCAGCAGGTCAAGGCTGCGGTGGCCAAGAATGTGCCACTGCACTCCAGACTGGGCAACAGAGTGAGATTCCAACTCAAAAAAAAAAAAGTTAGGTGGTTATCATAATTACCACTACAACCTTTCTCTGACACTCTGTGTCAGAGTAAGTAAACGTATGATGGATGAGAAAACACATTATATGACATATTAAAATTTTGAAAGTGAAAGTTTTAAATTTCTCCAGAAGGATACTATAACTTCAAGACAAAGTGTCCCACTAATATCAGTTGACAGCTGTTTGTCACTAATAAAACATGTAAATAATAAACACATAAGACAATAAATACCTTCAAGTTCTGTTTTTATAGCCTTATTCAGGTGAGGTTATTTATAAATTCTCAGCCGAAAGTTAATACTGAAGCCGGGCTCAGTGGCTCAGCCTGTAATCCCGCACCTCGGGAGGCTGAGGTGAGTGGAATGCCTGAGCCCGTGGGTTCGAGACCCACCTGGGCAACTTGGCAAGACCTCATCACTACAATAAATCAAAAAATTAGTCGGGCATGGTAGCACGCGCCTGTAGTTCCAGCTACTCGGAAGACTGAGGCGGAAGGCTTGCTGGAGTCCAGCAGGTCGAGGCTGCGGTGGCCAGGAGCGGCCACTGCACTCCAGTCTGGGCGACTGAGTGAGACTCCAACTCCAACTCCAAAAAAAAAAGAAAGTTAATACTGGGTTTATTTTTTAGGAATTGTCTTTTAATTATAATCTCCCCTGGTAGGAATCATCAGACATAGGTTTACTGCATATCTTTATGCAGCATTTACATTTCTGTAGATGTCCAGTAAGATGCAGCTTCACAAAATCCATCTTTTCTAAATATACTATTGATAACCTATGCTAGAAGAAAGGCACAGTGGCAAGGACCATTATAGGGGAATCGGAGTCATACAGACCACCTGCCCACCTTTCTCACCTCACAGACCAGGACCCTGGACTCAGAAAGAGTCAGTGTCTTAATTAATCCTATAGGTGATTTGTGACAGAATACTTTTCACCTAACACAAGGAAAAAAAAATGTGCAAGAATGTTCACAGCAGCACTATTTCTAATATTAAAAAAAGTAAACTATGTAAAAACAGTAAAATGGACAAGTAATGGTGGACTCTTTATATAAAAAACTATAGAGCAATCAAAATATATAAAGCACAATAAAATGAAACAAGGAAGAATTTACAAATATAGGAGGAAAAAGCAAGTTTCAGAAAGATACAGTCAATATGCTGTTTCCATAGGTCTGAAAATATGCACTACTATACATTAAGCCAATATAGATACATATTTTTTAAAGTATAAAACATGCATGGGAATGTGAAATCTCAAATTCAAGTTGGTGGTCACTTCTGGAGTGCAAAGGAAAGAGATACATAGGGGCTTCAACTGCATCTATATTACTTAAAACATTGTTTTCTAATATATATAGTGAATTATTAAAATTTTATAAATTTGTGTGGTAGCATGTAGCAGTTCATTATATTTTCCATACTTTTATATTCGTTTGGGTTTTTCAACTTTCAAGGAAAGATTACACATTAAAAGGTAGCAGTGATGGTGAAAGTTTCATGATTCATAGGGATAAAGAGTAAAACTAATAATCTGTTTGTATGTCATTGGAGTAGGTATAAGCACAACTGACATTTTCTCTTCTAGTTAGAGATCTTAAAAGCAGAATATCTTCTTCCTAGTATAAATTCATTTGGATAGTCATATAATCAGATGCACATGCAATGTGTCCCTCAAATATTAATTTATATTGTTTCTATAATGCCCAACTACTTTAGGTGGTAGTAGTCTCTGCTTTGTAGACAAGGGTCCCAATTATACATCCTTAACTTATCCAAGGTTAGATCTAGAATTTTAGCAGAATGTCAGGAATACAGCCAAGGACCAAGCCTGCATTCTTTTAATACTAGACTTTGCCTCCATAACAAAACAACCCAAAGTATTGTAGAAGTAATTCTAACACTCCCATCACCATGCACCAAAGGATAAAAAAAAAAAAAAAAAAATACAAAAAATCTCTCTGAAGAGATTTAGGATGATTAGCAAACTTACCATTTTACAATTATGCTAAGTACATCTTAACTTAAGTAAGCACTTAGACCATGGTTGGAGGTATGACCCGAGTTCCTGGGGTGGAATGCTTGGTGGATGAAGTTCAAACACATTCTGTTTACCCATGGACATAAGTGGCCTTAATCAAAGTAGAACACATTTTTTAAAATGTTGACTTTAAAAGCAAAAGTGTAAATAAGACTGTGATTGATGAAACTGCTAATATCCTTCTCTGCTAAAGACATCAAAAAGATCGAGTCTTGGGTTGTGGTAAATACAACAAGAATGCAGACTTGTTAAAACAGTAATGGGTGCTTTTATTTAAAACTCTACTTCCATTAAGAGTTATAAATTGTCTTCCTGCTTCCAGGCCTTAAAGAATGCGTTCCAGAAGCAGTGACACTGAGGGCTCAGCCCCAAAGCAATTGCCAAGACACAGTAAAGGCCACAGTGTCCCAAGGCCTAAGGACATGAAGCTCATACAGCAAGACAAAGACCCCACCAGTGAGTCAGTTGCAATACTTCCCCATCCCAAGTCAGAGAAGCCACACAGTGGTAATGGCCGCCAAGCAGAAGACCTTTCAAGAGACGACCTGCTATTTCTCCTCAGCATTCTGGAGGGAGAACTGCAGGTCAGCTGGGCTGGAGCGATCCCCACTGTGCTTCAAAGGGAGGGCTGCATGGGAATGTGGCATGCCTGCTGCCACAGACATAGCTATCTGTGGCTCATACTTGTGTGTACATGAAAGCAAAGCATAAGTATATATACACATAATTCTCCTCTGTCAACTTAAAGTGCAATTAATCCCATCTAACAGGGCTGTCATTATGACATGCTATTGGCATGCACTTGGGAAGGTCACATCCTCTGCCCATGAGCACAGGAGCTTCAGTGCACAGGCATGCATCGGTAGCAGTAATGCCAGATGACTTCTGGATTGATCTGAGTAACAATAGGCGCTTTTGTAACCCATGTGAACTGGCTCCTAGACTTGCCCTGGCCTTATTAACCTACATCAAAATCTAAAAACAGCTGCTATACATATAGGAGAATCTTATTTTCTACCCCCTGAAAACCCAAATGCCAGTACATTAAGGAGTATCATTTTATCTGCTTGTCAAGCACAATAAAAAAGTAGTCCCTAAATGTTATAAAGTAATCATTTTTTATAACATCATTAATGTGTAACTAGATTGCAAGAAAAATAAAGGGACATAGTTTTGAAACCTTTTCTAAAAGGTCCTATAACCAACTACAATTCATTTATATCTGAAAGATAAGAAAAAACACCATGAACAAAAATCACTTGCCGAGGCTGCTGGTAGATGAAGCAGGCTTTCTGAATTACCTTTTGTTCCTACAGGCTAGAGATGAAGTCATAGGCATTTTAAAGGCTGAAAAAATGGACTTGGCGTTGCTGGAAGCTCAGTATGGGTTTGTCACTCCAAAAAAGGTGTTAGAGGCTCTCCAGCGAGATGCTTTTCAAGCAAAATCTGCACATTGGCAGGAAGACATCTATGAGAAACCAATGAATGAGGTACGTATCACATCAGGGGTGTGCATCTGGGAGGATGAAGAAGCTCAACAGCCAGACAGGCCCTAGGCCCTGCATATGACTCTTTACAATCTTACTTTCTGATTCTTTGATTCTTTACAATTTTACTTTCTAATGCATGTAAAACCTACCCAAAGTAGGCAAATTCTACAAGTTCTACAGAAAAGAAAAGCAGAATGAATCATGGACAGGATGCTTCCACTACGTTCATTTCATGACATCAGCCTAAAACCTACCAAATTTAAGAGAAGGATCCCTTCACATACACAGGCGCACACACGCACACGCACACACAAGGGCCTGTACTTTTTTGGAGACTTGAAGGCTATCCAGGCTATAATAAAAAACAGATAAAATTCAGTCATTGAGGTTAATTTCTTTGAAAATGCTGAGGTATTATGTCATAGAAATTTTGAGCATGAATGGAAATGATCTGAAGAACTGTCCAAGAAATAGAGTTTTTAAAAGCATACATTTTAGATGAGTGCATACCCTCTTTTTCCTTCAAAAGTTTAATGACAGCAAAGACCTTTCCCCTGCCAAGGGTGCCCAGCAATGACAACAGCAAAGGCGAGCAGTCTCAACAAGGCCACCACGGCACAAAGATTCAATACAGCTTGCTCTTTTACTGGCTAACATTTCTGAAATGCGTTGGCATCCTTTTTTTATTCTTTTATTTTCCTCTGAGACATTTATGGGAAATTTTATAATTTTTCATTTTTATAAATAGGAAACAACTAGGAGCATGAATTAAGGATGGAGAGTTAAAGCAAGTTTCAGACAATTTCCTCCAAATAAGCTCTGGCAACCTACCTCAGGACTGACTTCTAATGTCCTTGCTATTCTCGTCCCTGGTGTCTCATGAGGGAAGACTACTGTCTTGCCAGATTGTGAAGGAGTTCGGTCATGTGGATCTGCTTCTCTGAGGGGTGAAGATGAGACCACCCAAAGTCTGTTGACTTGTGCTTTAATCCAAATTTTAAACAAAAAGAGCCGAAGCTGCATTCAAGTCAATACTGTTAAAATTCTGTCCTGGCTCCCAATACGTTAACTGTGAAACAGCACCAAGCACAAATTCCCCAATCCCTGTGAGTTCAAATGCAAATTAAGGATCACTGAATAAACCCCTAACAAAACTCTACAAATGATACAACCCCTCAACACTTCATTGTGAAACGAAACTGAATAATTCCAAACTTGCTAAAAACAGTAGGAAAAATTTAGTTACAAAATAATTCTATTGTACACACGCAAAACTGGAGATACCCTGACTCTCCAAAATACTTGTGATACTAACTTTGCAATGTGCCCCTGAATGTTACCCATAATCTGGCTCTCTTAACAAATCCAACCTTCCTTGATTTCTCCTCCAAGACATCCCTCTGCCCTTACACACACACACACACACACACACACACACACACACCCTCACATTCTCACCTCCACGATTTGTCAGTTTTCCTCTTTTTCCCACTATTTCCCCACTAGAGATTTCTCTCTCCTCAGTTATCAGTCTATTCAATTTATGGACGCCCATATAACTCTACTTATGCAGCCCAGCTGTCTCCTTTTTCCTCTATCTAGAAAGTAATAGGTGACAGGAGATGCCCAGAGAACAAGCAGCAAAGAGGGAAATCTAACCAGGATTCCATAGACAGGGCTAAAGAAAAAAGAGGGAGAGAGGGCAATGTTCCCACTAAGAACAGCCATGGATGCACCTTAATCACATTGGAATAAGCACTGCAGGCTAAGTTCTTTATCTTTTGACTTCCTCCATCTTGAAGTATTAATATCCCCTCCTTCCTTTTATTTTCCTCATAATGTTCTTTTTGAAAAATTTAAAAATTCTCAATCATATCGAGGGTAACCTAGAGAGGATTTATCTAATTCCTAAGGCTAAATAACTTAAAAGAACACACTGCTCTCAGTTCCATGACATGGTAGGAACACTGACTTAAGATGAAACTGGTGGAGGTCTGTGAGCTGGGACAAAGGCTGGGGTTAGGGGCAGAAGTGTGGTCCAGAGGGAGGAAGAGCAATAATTTCCAGTCCACAACAGCTTCAACCCCTTATTCCTTTCTAACCTCAGGCTCTATATTAGAAATTACCTCAAAAAAAAAACAAAAAAAAAAAGATATGTGAGTTAATGGCCTAAAGTATTCCTCGTTCTTCCAAAAAAGATATCACTATTTTTGATTTATCAAGGAACTATAATAAAAGAATCTCAGTACCTTATTAGCACAACTAATAATTTAGCTTTTAAATTACATTTTGTTCCATTTATTTAATTAATATTTACTGAAAAGTTCATGTATAGAAATAGTCGCAGTTCCTGCTTTAGGGTGTATAATGTCAAAGAGTGTGACAGATAACAAATGATCACACAAATAAGTATATAACCACAAAGTACTCTGAGACAGTATAATCAAGGGACTGAATGTAGACAGAAGAATCAAGGAAGCCAAGATCCAGAGGATGAGTGGGGATTAGCGAGGTAGAACATAAAGGAATTCCATTTTCAGCAATATTGTCAACTACATATTATAAAATTATATACTAAAAAAATACGTTCAAATGTTAGATAAAATTAAAAAAAAAAACAACAACTTTTAAATGCATGGGTAAGCTTACATGAAAGGAGAAATCATGAAGCCAGGAACTAAGAGAGAAATTTCCATAGACTTACTGTTTTCTGGCTTCATATATTTTGAAAACTTCTTTCCTACAACCCAGAAATGCTCGGTGCTGGGAACCAAAGGGCATATACATTTTGCAATATAACCACTGGCTTTTTACCTTTATCTGTCAATGGCTGGGTGAGCTGGCACAGTGGCCAATAAAAGCAATTCTGGAAGCCTTTGCTACACCAAGATGGCTAGCAATAACTACACATGGAAGTGATGGTGAACTGCATCATATATGGCTCTAGGTGTCACCTGAGCTTTCCCTTCATAGGGCCTTCAAAATGTTCATAGCCTTTCTTAAACTGCCTGATATGAAAGGAAATATGATGGAGAGTTAAGTCAGGGAAAGGAGACAGAAGTATTAACTGATTACAAAGAAAATATCTTATTCTTGCAAATTTTGTAAAATACATGACTAGGTAAACACATTGGTGGGGTTCTCACAAGGCCTTAGAAGATACCCATGCAGGTGAAAGACCCTGAAATTTAAGCTTCATTAATTCATGGCAAAACTTCCTTCTTTTTGTGTGTACGCATATGTATGCATTTTTAAAAGTAGAAAACTCAATCAAGTTTGTAGGCACAGTTTGAAGGGACAGAAGTGGGATGAAAGATATAAAAAAGAATCATGGGTAGAACAAGAGCTTTAAGTAAAAAAAAAAAAGGATGAGCAAAAAAGTACACATAGAAGTTAAGAATGTAGAAGGAATGGTCAGATGTTGTGGTTCAACCCTGCAATCCCAGCACTTTGGAAGGCCGAGGTGAGAGGATTGCCTGAACCCATGGGTTCGAGAACAGCCCGGGCAACTTGGCGAGACTTCATCTCTGCAATAAATCAAAAAATTAAGTGGGCATGGTAAAGTGTGCCTGTAGTTCTGGCAACTTGGAAGGCAAAGGTGGAAGGATTGCCTGAGCCCAGCAGGTCAACGCTGGGGTAGCCATGAGTGTGCCACTGCACTCCAGCCTGGGCAATGGAGTGAGACTGCAACTCAAAAAAAAAAAAGACTAGAAGGAGGCTGCGCACAGTGGCTCACTCATGCCTGTAATCCCAGCATTTTGGGAAGCCAAGGTAAGAGGACTGCCTGAGCCCATGGGTTCGAGACCAGCCTGCACAACATGGCGAGAACTCATCTCTACAATTGAAAAAAAAAATTAGCCAGGAGTGGCGGCACATGCTTGTAGTTCCAGATACTTGGAAGGCTGAGGTGGAAGGATTGCCTGAGTCCAGCAGATGCAGGCTGTGGTGGCTGTGAGCGTGCCACTGTCCTCTAGTCTGGGTGACAGAGTGAAACACAGACTCAAAAAAAAAAAAAAAAAAAAAAGAAAGAAAAGTGAAGAACCTGAAGCCTAGATCATTTGATCTGTCAGGAATTAAGAAAAGACTGAAGTAAGAACCACTGACATATTTTCTAAGTGGCATTCTGAGCATGTAGAAATGAAGCCACTGGCTAAAACTACAAATACAAACTAAAATATCTCTAGAATCAGGAAGTGTTTCTTGGGGAGCTTTCCCTCTGCAAGGTAACTCACTGTTCAGTAGCTTTCCAATTTCTGTTGTGACAAACATGAGCTCTTTGGTGGCTGTACTGAACAGCATGTAGTAAATCCAAACCATCCTTCAGGAGTCATGGAATGGTACAGAAAGAAAACTTAGAGAATTAGGCATCTCAATGATATGAAGGAGCAAACATGTCTTCCTAGGAGTGATCACACAAAGAGCAGAAAGTTTTAGTGGAAAGGACAAAAGGTTTCTGGGTCTCAGCACTGAAAAAAGCAGTCTTCACTGTGGTGAGTTCTCAGAACTGCCTATAGTCCAGTGTGACTAAAAGTTGGGTGAGAATGGCAGGAAGCTACGGAGTGGAGACGGGGCTGAAGTGGGAGGAGGTGCAGTTGTTTAGGACCTTGGTCTCTCAACAGGAGTGGTACTCCCTTTGGTGAAAGGTCATGTTGTCAGTGATTGGGGCCGACTGGAAGGACATGAGGCTGGAGGAAGGGTAACCACTTGGGTGGTCATGGAATAAATGAAGGGCACCAAATTTATCCCAGCCTTCCTTCCTGTTACCCACAAACAACCACCAACATCTAAGAAAGAAAAAAAAACACAATGGAAAGCAAGAGTAGATTAAATAAACCTTCTATTTTCTCTCTTTGGGGAGAATAAAATTTAACATGCGTGTCTTAACAATTACCAGAAGTCATCTAGGGAAAGACTTTTATTTTGCATTTTAAAAAGCCTCTTTCAGTCATTCATTGATACTTTACTAGATATCTACTATAATTATTCATTTATTAATTCTATTGTCAATCTTGTGACAAATTAAATTGAATGTTTTTCTAAGTCAGCTAATAACTTCCCTAAACCGAGGCTGATCCTATCGCGGTTTCACTCTTAACTTCCAAAAGCAGTTGATGTGAATTTCTCTTAAAATGCACTCAAATGTTTGGCCAACTGGACGGTGGAATTTTCAGAGGATGTCCTGTCTTGAGACATACTTCCATGACAGTCAACACCATAGCCACCCTCTCAGAAGATGGCTATCAGTTAGCAGTGACTCTGCTGGTAGGCAATACAACTCAGCAGTTTCAGTGGCCAAAAAGGACTTGATGCATTTATTAAAAACCACCAGCAATGCTATGGTATGATGAAGTACTCTGTGAGAGTGAAATACTTTGTGAGCCTAAGCATTCAGAGGTCAGAGAGAATTCACTGGTTTCTATATGCTGGGACATCTCTGTGCTTTTCTTTTTCTGAGATGACTTGGTCATTTTGTGCCTCAGATTCCTAGTTAAGCACATGCTTTGTGGGATGTAGAAATTTTAAGTTGGCTTTGAGTTCACACTGAGTCACAAACTTTCAATCTTTTATGATAAAGACAAATGGCAAAAATCAACCAATATTATCAGTACAGCAGCTGGATTTACTCTAGAAAGCCCTGTTTTCAAAACCAAGTTCTTAATAGATCTTAAATTATCACTGGCAAAAGTTCCAGAGTTGGCTTCTGCTGATACGTTTTTCCAGTGGTGGCTCACCCTGTGCTGGGCAAAATCAGGCCACAAGTAGATAGTTACACCGGCGCAGTAAGCCTGGCTGTCTTCCTCCTCCTGACCATGGTGCTTTTAACCACTGGCATGTTCATCACTGCCCAGTTCTTCTTTATGAGGTCACCTCCACCAAGTGTACTTGGGATAGCTGCCAAGGGCTCTCCAAGTTCTTGCTCTCTATGGGCTTTGGCGTCATTGCATTGTCTTGCTCCTCTGGGTCAACATCTACATATGTGCTCCTGAAAGTACCAGCTAGGCAGTCCCCGTTTCTGTAAGTTAATTTTTTTTTAAACTAGTGTTGAAAGTGTCCCACCTGCTGCCCACAATAAAGGCAGATGTGTGACCACACACACACAAAAAGTAAAAACGAGATCTTGAGCCACTTTTGCTTTAACTGGTCTTCCTCCTTCCCTCTTTTCTTTCTTGATTCCTTGCTTGCTTGGTTTTCAACCTGTAAACATATACTGAGCACCTATTATAAGCAACGTGGCCAGTATATGCTCACAGATTATAAACAAGGTATGCTGTTAGGTGCCAAGAATTAAGAAATATAGGATGTAGGCCTTATCCTCAGTGAGTTCACAGGCTAGTAGGGGAGACAAACACATAGTTCAGGCACGGGGGAATCACTTTATGACAAAGATAGAAATATGGTGGTGTGAAAGCCAGAAAGGACTTAGTGCTGACACTTGTCACATTCACACTACACATCAACACAGAACTGATTATCTATTCATTTTATTTTATTTTATTTTTTGAGTTGGAGTCTTACTCCGTTGCCTAGGCTGCAGGGCAGCGGCACACTCAAGGCCACACCAGCATGGACCCGCTGGGATCCGGTGATCCTTCTACCTCAGCCTTTCAAGTGGCTGGAACTACAGGCACGCACTATCATGCCCAGCTAATTTTTGATTTATTGTAGAGACGAGGTCTTGCCAAGTTGTCCAGGCTAGACTCAAACCTGTGGGCTCAGGCAAACCACTTGCCTCAGCCTCCCAAAGTGCTGGGATTACAGGCTGAGCCACCGAACCCGGCCTGTCTATTCATTTTAATATCAATAACTTGATGCATAATAAAATGGAAAACAGACCAAGGATCCAAGAGGCACAGACTGGTAGAACTCCACAGTGGGCCGGGGCAGAAGAGATCAGCTAGAGCAGCTGCAGAATCAAACCCTGTGCAGGAATTATCTCACTTCCTGTCATTCCTTTAATATGATTTCTCTGGAGAGAGAAGTAGAGGTATTAGAAAGGGCATGTGAGGAAATTTTTCTGATACCCATGGGGGCACGGATTGCTCTATCTGGAAAAATTTGATAATAAAAAGACAACATTTGTGTTGAAATGCACCAAAAAGTATCAGTCAAAAGGAGTAATGATAAACATTCAATAAGGAGATCAAAAACCCATTGCAGAACTAATTTTTAAAAACAGGGACATTTCTAAAAGTAAAAGATGGCAGTATTATAAACAATTTGTAGTTAACGGGTTATACATGTATTTTCTTTTGTAGCTGGACAAAGTTGTGGAAAAACATAAAGAATCTCACAGACGAATCCTGGAACAGCTTTTAATGGTAGAAAAGTCCCATAGGCAAACCATATCAGAGCTGGAGGAAGAAAAGAGAAAACACAAAGAATACACAGAGAAGAGTGATGAATTCATAAGCTTACTAGAACAGGAATGTGAAAGGTAAGGTTTTGGACAAAACAATCACCCATCACTAATCTCTAACTATGGGTCAAGCACTGTACCAGGTGCCAGGGCTGCAAGGAGGAACACAACACAACCTTTGTTCTCAAAGATCTCATGGTCCAGGGCAAGAAAAGAACATGTTTAAAGATATTATCAGTACAATGCAAGAATAACCAGGTGTGATAAGGACTATGGAAACAAATGTTGGGCTCTTAACTCTGCAAGATAGTGTCCTGTGAGAGCTGCAGGGGTCTAGTCCTGAGACAAATAAGAATAGAAATGATATTCATGTCAAGGAGAGAAATAAGCATAAGGGTATAGAGTTGAGAAAAGGTACTAGTACTGAGGGAACTCAAGGTTTCTATGTGGCTACAGCACAGGGTGTGACATGAGCAGTTGGACTTTACACTGTTGGCAAGAAAGAGCAAAGGGAACATTCTGAGAGAGGAAGTGAGGTGATCAGCTCTGCTTTCTTAAAGAACCATGAAGTCAACATGGAGGAAGACTGGAGAGGCTTTAGACAGGCGATGGGACACTCAGTAGCAGACAAATACCCAGATAACAAGGATGAGGGGATGCATTCCAGTGGTTACAGAGTTAGAGAGGAGGGGTGTGAGCAGGAACTATATATGGTAGTCACTATGAATTAGGGACTGGGAGACTGAAGAGCAGAACAAGGGAACCAGGGAGTTACCAAGATGAACTCCTGGCTATTTACCAATGTATGGAATATGGAAAGGGCCATAGCATTTTGTTGCTGCACAGTTTTGATTAGGGAGGATGGTTTGTGCCTGGTAGGTGGGCAGAAGGTGGGTCTTATTTTTAATATGTGGGATGTGAGGTACCTTGGTGTATTCTAATAAACAGCCAGAAGGATGAGCAGTGTAGACAACCCATAGTTGGAAATACAGGTCTGCAAAAGGATGGGTTGGTGATATGCATCTGCAGTGGGTAATGGCAGAAGCTGGTGGGTGTTGGTGTGTGAGGAGACAATGCTAAGAAGGGCCTAGAATACATAGATACATCAATGCTTGGTGGTTTTCCAGAAAAAAAGGGTCAAAAAAGGGAGCTGACACAGAATGGTGGAAGGCTGAATAAACACAAGAAAAAGAAGGCCATGAAATGAAGCAAGGAAAGACTTTCAAAAAAGAGTGAACAGCCGAATAGCACCAAATAATGCAGAAAACAGTAAGAAATGTCCCAGGATTCAGCAGTGAGGGAGAAACCTGGAAATGTAATGAGCCATTTCAATAAAGCAGTAAGGGCAGGAGCTAAATTACAATGCTTTGAAGAATAAATAAGAAATAAGAATGTAGAAGCTTAAAATGTGAACTAGCAATTTGAGAAACTTGACAGAAAAAAAGGGTGTTTGGTTGGTAAATATTTTTTAACCATAGGTAGGGTAGGTTATTCTATTCTACTCTGACCCTCTAATCTGAATCGAAAGTATGAGCATCCATACTAAATGGAAAGAATAATTAATCTTCTCTATTGTTATCGAAAAGAGAGAAAATAATCAACCTTTGCAATGTCAAATTTTCATGGGGTATTTCTCTCACTTTTGTTATTTCTCTGTGTGTTTTTAAAAGTCACAGAGTGGCAGGATGTGGTGGCTCAAGCCTGTAATCCCAGCACTTTGGGACGCCGACATAAAGGGAGTGCCTGAGCCTATGGGTTTGAGACCAGCCTGGGCAACTTGGCGAGACCTCACTCTACAATAAATCAAAAAATTAGCTGGGTGTGATAGTGCACACCTGTAGTTCTGGCTATTTGGAAGGCTCAGGCGGAAGGATTGTCTGAGCCCAGCAGGTCACCGCTGGGGTGGCCATGAGTACCACTGCACTCCAGCCTAGGCGACAGAGTGAGACTCCAACTCGAAAAAAAAAAAAAAAGTTAGAGCTAATGACACTGGATTTTAATGGTCACAGAAAAAAATAGTTACCTATGAGCTCTCCTTGCCAAAACACTGGTAATATCCACTGGTTTATTCAACTAGTTCCAATTCATATTATATCTAGGTAATTGAAGTGACCTTAATATCTAGGCTAATGGCAAACTTTCGTTTCTTTTTGGTATACTTCATGATAGACACCTGTTCAAAGTGCCAGAGAATTCATGGCCCTTACATCCAATCTATTTTTTCCAGGTTTATTTTTCACTACATGTCAGGGGGTGGGGGAAAGGTCCTTGCCCCTCATTAACTCTGAAATATCTACAGGGGCAGATGAAAGGAACACAAAGAATCTGGCACCAAAGGAAGTTTTGACTCAGCCATTACAATATAAGATTTGTTATTCAATGAGACAATGTTATATGAAATATTATTTTGAACCCCTGTGTTTTGGCACTAGTGGCCTTATTTGGCTTCCATACTTATTTGGCATTAACTTGCTGAACACAGACACTTTCTTTCATCTTTCATTATTATGAACATTAACTGACCACAGTCAGTGTTGCCTGCCATAGAACAAAGAGGTCCAAGCTGCCCCTGCCCAGGGGGCTTACCACATTAATGAGAGGCAAGATGACCCAGATTTGGGGGGAACGTGAAGGGCTGCTGGGGCATAATTCTAAGATTCACTCTGTATCCCCACTATTTTCTAAAGGAAGGATGGGGAGGGCCATGCACAAGGTACATTGTGACGCTGACAGGCAGGTTATTTAAGCCAAAACAGCAAGGAGGAATGACACTGAAAAACGGGAACAAATGTCTTTAATCGGTGGGAAAGAGCTGAAGGAAAAGAAAAATAGAGGGGAAAATGTCAAGCATACATCATTGAATCAATATGTTGAGAATCGTATTTCTAAATGTGTCAAATGAATTTAAGAGGAAGCATTTAAGGGATCCTATTTTTTAGCATTATAGGATGCAAAGTTTCTTTGTTTTGAAGAATAATTAAGCTGAACAGCCATTATCAAGAAATAGGAATAAGTAACTAAAGGGTGTCTCTTCTGTCTTGTTTAGCCATCACAGAAGATCTGAGAATATTCACCTATTTCTGTTTGCCAGAGAATGGATTCACTGGGTGTGAGAATGCTAAACCTATTTTCCTCTCACATGAGGCATAGATAATTCTTTCCTTGCTTTGCCTGTACAACATCACCAGTCCATATCTCGGTGCTGTTGGCCCATTCGCATGCCCCTTTCTGCTTCGCCTTCTGCTGTGACTACAGGCCTCCTGAGGTGTAACTGAACTCCACCTGCTTTAAGGCCATGCGCATCAAAGTAGCATTAGATGGACGCCACCTAACAAAATGAGAAGGGGGGAAACCAGTGATTTCAGGTAAATACCCTCAAAGGAGATGCTTACACACAAGAAAAGTGTCTCATTTTCATGAGACATGGCAAAAACACATACCATCACTGAATCCTTCCAAGTGTGAGTACTTTCTCTCAAGCACATAGCCACCCCTCACAAAAGCAAGACTAACTTATCCTAAAAGGCCAAAGAAGTATTTCCTTCCTTCCTCAAACAATGCCATATAAGCCAATCCCAAATTAGTGGGCCTCGGTACAGTAAAACAGATACCATAAGCCCCATAAAACAAACGAGAACAGCTACAAAGAACTATCTGATTGAAACTTTGAAAAAGAAAAAACACTGTAAAGGTTTAGTGCTCACATTTAAGTGTTGGTTAATATCTACTTGGAAATAAAACAAAAATTAAGAAATACGTGATTGAGGTAGTTAATGCGACCTTAGAGAATATAATAATGGATTTCAAATTAAGGCTCAATTTCTGTGTTTTCTTTGGAGAATTCATTTTATGTGGAAAACCCTAAAGGAGACTGATGTCACACAATGAGTTCAGGCCAAAATGTTTGCCAAGTGATGTCGCTGTCGTAATCAGTAAGCGATTGGCTTTCCCACTGAGGGCGGGTGGGGGTAGGGATCAGCTCAGGAAGACCTATTCCCAAGCATGTTAATGCAAAGTTTCCTGAGATGTAATCTGTGCATTTTGGCCTGTTCATATGGCAATATTATATCCACATTTCACGACAACTTTCTGTTTACTGACCGACTCCAATGTGTGGATATGTGTGTCACTGATGACCTAAATTATGTACTTGGCTGAATTACAAGTAGAGTCTATGTGAAAGGTTTTACACAAAAGCAATGCCAGTAATTTTTGGCTTTTCTGGATGGCTTCACAGGAAAGCCAAAACAAAAAAATCACTTTTAGTCAGTGTAATTTTGCAAAATTTTCCCATAAATGAAGTGCCAATTTTGTCTGAACTTTCAAAAAAGCTTGCATAATTTTTTCTCTTTTTCAGTCTCAATGGAGGAAAAGACTGGGAAGCAAAAAAAAAAGGTCTCTTTTTCCCCTTTAAACTATGAATTCTTTTTTAGAATACTAAAACAAACCACGTACGCTAATCACAGGTAATACTGTAATTCTGGCCTTGAAATAAACAAAAAAACAGGCAACAAATATTGTTATATATCTCTGTATAAAAATGTGACTTCAGGCCGGGTTCGGTGGCTCAGCCTATAATCCTGCGCTTTGGGAGGCCGATGTGAGTGAATTGCCTGAGCCCACGGGTTCGAGACCCGCCTGGGCAACATGGCGAGACCTCATCTCTACAATAAATCAAAAAAAATTAGCCGGTAGTGTGCACCTGTAGTTCCAGCTACTTGGAAGGCTGAGGTGGAAGGATCGCTGGAGCCCAACAGGTTGGGTCTGCAGTGTCCGGGAGTGGCCACTGCACTCCAGTCTGGGCGACTAAGTGAGACTCCAACTCAATAAAAAATAAAATTAAAAATAAATAAATAAATGTGATTTCAATTTAAGCTAATGCCTTAAATTACTTTTTATAATTTTTTTGGCCAAGTAGGTTAGTGCTAATATTCTAATTTTATAAATTCATGTATTTATAAATTCATATAAAGGAGTTCAAAATGGTAGTTTCTCAAAAGTCACATTAGTGAAGAAGGAGTCACATATAAAATTAATTTCTTGCCCCTGTTCAGGTTTGACTAGACAGACAGTGGTGCAGGGACCTAGAGCCCTTTGGAGGAAGGTCACCAGGAGTCCAGCTTCAAGGGTTGCTGCCTTGATCACATCCTGGGCAAGTTCTTTGGTGTTAGGTTTTAGTGAGGAACAGAGCACTTCCCTCTCCCTTTGGCTGAAAAATTCTTAGAAACAAAGATTTCCATCACTGATCCTTCTCTACTATGATAGGCCCATTTTCCAGGCTGGCATCAAGGATCAGTGATGGAAATCTTTGTTTCTAAGACACTGCTTGAGCCACACATGTCCACTGTTAACTAAGTATATCAGTCTATTTTCAAAGGTTTCTCTCAAAAATATCAAATTTTCTTTCTAGAGACTTTGGATATTTCCTTGAAATACACAAATAAAGGAGTGGATTAATTTTTTTTTTTTTGAGTCAGGGTGTCACACTATCTCCCAGGCTGCAGTGCAGTGGCACTCTCATGGCCACTACAGCCTTGACTTGCTGGGCTCAGGTATTCCTCAGGCCTCAGCCTTCCAAATAGCTGCAACCACAGGCACGCGCCACCACACCCAGCTAATACTTTGATTTATTGTAGAGACAAGGTCTCACTAAGTTGCCTAGAATGGCATCTAACCCCTGGGCTCAGGCAATCCTCTCACCTTTGTCTCCCAAAGTGCTGGGATTACAAGCATGAGCCATATGTATTAATTTATCTTTTTTTTTTTTTTGAGTTGGAGTCTCACTCTGTCACCTAGACTGGAGTGCAGTGGCCATTCCCGGCCACCGCAGCCTCGACCTGCTGGGCTCCGGCGATCCTTCCGCCTCAGCCTTCCAAGTAGCCAGAATTACAGGCATGTGCTACCATGCCCGGCTGATTTTTTGATTTATTGTAGAGATGAGTTCTCGCTGCCCAGGCGGGTCTCGAACCCACGGGCTCAGGCAATTCACTCACCTCAGCCTCCCAAAGGCACGGGATTACAGGCTGAGCCACCGAACCCGGATTTTTTTTTTTTTAAGTTAAAGTAACTAGTTAGTTTGCTAGCTAGTGCTGCTTGCCACTTATTCATTAAAAAAAAAATTTTAATTGTCTGCTACAAGCCAGGTCCTATGCTAGATACTGGGTTAAGAAAGTAAACGAGACCTTCACCTACGTAAAACCCTGAAATAGAGACACCACTGCAGACTTTACGATTTGATACTGATTCTCCTAAGGCATTATGACATCGGGATAGGTAGAAAAAAAGGCACAACTATGGTTAAATAACAGCACATTCAGGAGAAGTTAATAAACATATTAAACTAGAGTACTTTACTAGAGAATTCAATATCTTGCCCATAGGATGTTCCATTTCTTTGGTTTTAAATCTTAGCTTTTAAGACTATCCCATAAAGCAATACACAGTGGGTATAATGCTTTAAAAAAAATAAAGAAATCAAGTCTACTTTAAAAAAAAAATTGAAAGCCAGCAGTTTTAAACTAAACTATTGTTGAGAATACATTGTACTCAAATGCAATCATTTCCTTTCAGTTTCCTGGCAAGGAGTTAATTGTATTACATATTCTTGAGACTATGCCTTGTAAGTAGTGAAATGGACGCCAAATCTCCATTTGACCTTTTTCATGGGTATCCAGTTCTTTGTCAGAACAAAATGGAGACCCACCACAAACACAAATTTTGGTATTGTAATTCTATACAGAATTAAAGTGTGAGCAGCCTTGTGTTCATATATCCCAGACCTAACACAGTATCTGAGCAGGGAGGCAGAGAGATTAATTACCTCACGTGAGTACCAAAAAACCATTTAGGACTATATACCATGACTTAACTCTCAACAGATGTCACAAACCCATACCCTTATAACTGCACAATTCAGTGGTTTCCATTCAATGCTATTTAATTACAGAGGTCAAAATTCTGATACAGTGATGATGCTGTTTGAGTGCCTTTCTTTCCAAGAAAGCTGAGTTAAGTCTTACAAATAATTTTGAGTGTTTATTTGGATGTATATGATTAGTGAATGTATTCCTCACAAAATAATACTCAGAATGCTAAAAAGCAGTCTTAGAAAATATATATATAACAAGCCCAGTGAGGTATGAACCATGAGCTTAGAGATAGGGGTACTCAGATCTGCAGACCAGATCTGAAGTTAGTGTGTCAATCTGGGCAAATGCCATTTCTCAATTTTTTAGTTTTCTTATATATAAAACAAGGAGAGGCATATGATTTGTAAGTCTCTTTCAGATCTAAAAAAAAAAAAAAAACCTGTGGTTATGCGATAGGTCTGAACACGTAGGATTCTAACTCACATTATCAAAAGAAGTCAATGAGAATGGCAATGCTTCTACCACTGACTTCAAATCCAAATCTGTGCTTCCATTCTTAAAGGACATCAAGGTTTCAGTATACCCTACTGCTCCTCACATCTCACACATCTAAACTGAACCTAATATTCCCTTTGCAGAATCAGATTCACTCACAACCTTCCTATTCCTGCTACTACCACCACAATGAGTCACTATATCAGATAACTATGAAAAATTACTGAAATCTCAGAATTCCAGATTTTTTTTTTTTTTTTTTGAGTCAGGGTCATACTCTGTTGCCAGGTTTGGAATCCAGTGACATGAATACAGCTCACCACAGCCTCTAACTCCTGAGTTCAGGCACTCCTCCTGCATCAGCATCCTGAGTAAATGTACCATCACACCTGGGTAATTTTCTGATCTTTTTGTAGACAGAGTCTTGCTATGTTGCCCAGGCTGATCTTGAACTCCTGGGTTCAAGCGATCCTCCCACCTCTGCACATCATCACAAAAATTAAGCTAGAAAAGACTTAGCAATCTAGATCAACCTCTGATTTTTGAATTGAGAAAAGTGAGGTTAAGAAATCTAGCCTAGTCCCAGCTAAGAAATCTCCCAATCCTGTTGCTGAATAGTTGCAAAGCCAGACTAGAAGCCAGCTCTCCTGATAATATATTTGACACGATACTCCCTAAAATCATTACTAGGTATTCAAGACTTGTGTTTAGTGTTATGTGGGGCTCCAGGAGAAATCTTAAGACACAACTATAGGCGGGGAGGTGGGATTGATAATAATGAAAATCTGCCTGGGGAAGGGGGGCATACCTCATCAACAAGGGTACCTGCACAATGAATATTTGTATACTCAACTCTGAACTGTACCCTACAATTTGAAAATAAAAAAATTAAGCTGGGATCAGAGGCTCAGCCTGTAATCCCGCGCTTTGGGAGGCTGAGATGAGTGGATTGCCTGAGCCCATGGGTTCGAGACCCGTCTGGGCAACTTGGAGAGACCTCATCTTTACAATAAATCAAAATGAGCCGGGCATGGTAGCGCGCGCCTGTAGTTCCAGCTACTTGGATGGCTGAGGCGGAAGGATCGCCGGGGCTCAGTGGGTTGAGGCTGTGGGTCGGGAGCGGCCACTGCACTCCAGTCTGGGCGACAGAGTGAGACTCCAACTCAAAAAAAAAAAGAATTCCCTATTGAGGGCACTTAGATTTTTCTCAGTTTTTTCACTATTAGAAATAATCCTATGACAAATAGCCTCATACTCCAGTGAATTTTTATGCCTTTCTGATTGTTGCCTTAGAATAAATTCTGAGATGTGGAGTTGCTGGGCCAAAAGCTATGAATCTTTTTAAGGATTTTGAAACCTAGAGCTAAACTATCCTACTAAAAATGAAGGAGAATACTCATTTCTTACTTTATAACTTTACCTAGGACTAATCTTGAATCTGACCTCATTTTGTACACAATATAAAGTTATAAAGAGTGTAAAGTGAATGTTAAGAACATGAACCAGACATTTCCACTGACTTGACCATTGATTTTAGAGACACATTACTTCTAGGGTAAAAAATTCTAACATATAATCAAAAATATACTTGAAGATTATAACATTTTCTGGAAAGACTATTTTGATCTTGTCAGTGTAATTTCAGTATATTTCCTTTTCCCCATCAAATTCAGGTCCTCACTCAGCATTGCTGGTCTTCCAAAACACTACTTTTCCTATTCCTTCTCTGAAAGGTCGGAAGCCTCCTCCTTTCATATACCCTACAGTAAGCCTCAGAGTCCAAATCCATGATCCTGGCTCACCTTTCTCGCCACATGACGTACTTGGCAGTAGTTCACAACAATTAATACTGGCCTAACATTGTCCTGACAAGTCTGATTTGGGTAACATAGTGGGATCTAAGCTTCACTTCACCAAAATCCCCCTGTAATAATTCGGTTGGTTTGGAGTGTGTGAGAATTCCATAGCAATGTCTCCTATTTAACTCAGTTTCTACCTGCCAACTCCTGTGCCCTTATGTTTCCTCCCTGTTTATCAGGTACATACACTTGTTGTGGTATTTTCCTTTTTATTTCCATGAATTTCTCAACAATAGCCTGAAATATCTGAGATGTCTGACAAGCAGGTAACTTACAGCTTCCGAGGTATTTCAGAAAAAACACATGAGCAAGATTTATGAGGCTGAATATATGCTTTCTCTTCTTCAAAAAACTATTTTCTTTTCTTTTTTTTAAGGATTTATTGAAAGGACTGAAAAGCTCCCAGAGTGGGAGGGGACCCAAAGGGGTTGCCGAAAATACCATTTTCTACTATTTTCTAACTCACAATTCTGCCACTTTATATCTTGCACTTTTTTGTGCTAAGTAAATATGATATTCAAGGTAGTTCATGCCATAACAAACACTGGAATATATTTAAATAAAGGAAAAATATGGGAAAAAGAGAATCGCATGTGGAAAAGGCTTCAGGGTATATAGGCTTCACGGTCCTGGTCTTTCACCCACTTCCTACTCCCCAAGGGTAACCCATAGTGAATGGTGCCTTGTATATTGTTTTAGAAAATTACTGTAAGCATATAAGATATATAAGATAAACATATAAGTTCATACAATACTCTTCCTATTTTTTTTAAGTGGCTGTATATTATCCATTTTATAGGAGCAATTCATTTAGCCAAGCCACCTTATGGATTTTAGAGTGTATCCTTTCTTTCCTACTAAACATTGTTCAGTGAATTGACTCTTCATTACTTCAAATGCCTCTTAATTTCAAATTTCCTTTTGACCAGGATAATTACCGGTAACAGAATGATACCGCTTCACATCTACTAGGATAACCTTAATTTAAGACATATTAATAAGTGCTGGAGAAACTGGAACTCTCATATACTACTGGGTAGGAATGTAAAATGGTACGCTGAAAAACAGTCTGGCAGTTCCTCAAACAGTTAAGCATAGAGCGACTTCCTTAGTCGGTTTGAGTTGCTATAACCATAGACCTGGTGGCTTGTAAACAACACATTTGTTTCTCCATGGTTCTGGAAGCTAGAGGTCTCAGATCAGGGTGCCACCATGGTTGACTGCTGGTCAGGGCCCTCTTCTGGGTTGCAGACTGCTGTCCTCTCCTTGTATCCTCAGATGGTGGAAGGTCAGCTAGAAGTTCTTAGAAGGGCACTAATCCCATTCATGAGTGCTCTGTCCTCCTGAACTCATTAGTCCCTAAAAGCTCCAACTCTTAATACACATTGGGGATTGTGATTTCAACATAAGAATTTTGGGGGACACAAATATTCAGTCTATTGTAGTTACCATATGACTTAGCAATTCCTAGTATCTACCTCATAAAAATAAAAACATACATCCACACAAAAACATATACACAAATGTTTAAAGAAACATTATTCATATTCATAATAGTCAAGAAACAAAAACAACTCAAATGTCCATCAATTAATACATGGATAAGCAAAATTACAGTATATCCATTCAATGGAATACTACCTGTCAATGAAAAAGAAACCCTGTGTTCATTAAGCAGTCACTCTTTACCCAGTGGAAGCCATTGATTTCTTTTTTGTCTCCATGGTTTTGTCTGTTTTGGACATTTCATATAGATGGAATCATACACTATGTAGCTTTTTGTATCTGGCTTCTTTCAGTTACATGTTTTCAAGGTTCATCCATGTTGCAACATGTATCAGCATGTCTGTCATTCCTTCTTATGGATGAATAAAACTGAAAAGGTCTGTATGGATGTAACTTGATTGATTTAAGTGAATAATATGATAGATAAAACTACTGATAATAATGTATATTTCTCACAAGATAAAAGTTTGCTATTTTCTTAAAACTTCACAAATAACTTTTAATGTCATCAGGAACTGAAGGATAGGGACTTGGAAATAGGTAAATGGGGATACCTCAAGAGGAAATAACCAAATGCAAATGATTATTTATTTGATGGGTGAAAAGGAGAAAGAACATCTTCGTTATATATTTTTAAAAAGAAAAAATGGGGATATTTATTATCCACTCATTCATTCATTCAACATTCATTTAACTTGACACTATGCATGGAACTAGGAACTAGGAAAAAATAATGAAGAAGACATGGATCCTGTCTTTGAGGCCCAGGGAGAAAACCTCAATAGTATGAGGTAATTAATTGTGAGCTGTAACAGAGGCATATACAAGAGTACTCAAGATCTGATTGGAAAGATAGATTAGTTCTGCAAGGAGGAAACACGAAGGCTTCCCAGCAGGCAGCAATTAGCTAGAAGGCTGAATGGCCTTAGCAGGCAGAAAAATGCACTCACAGGTACAAAAGGATAAAAAAGACCAACGTGTCTGTTGAGTATGAGTATGAGTATGAGTATGTGAGGACACACAGACACTGTGTGTTACGACCTTGAATTTCCCGTTTATGCTGAGCCATGAGACATTTCTCATGCAGAAAAATCTCAACTCACCATGAGTGATTTGTCAGAGAAGCTACAGTATGTACAAAGCATTGTGTTAGGATGTCTAGAGTCAAATTTGGAAAGAATTTAATAACAACAAAAATGACAACAACCAGAAAACTATTATAAGCATAACACCAAAGAGGGAAAAGCTCTTTAGAAATGGATTCCATGCTACCTATTACTGTACAACTTCCTGATAATGACTTACTTTACAGCAAAATGGGATTGGAGAAATGCATTTCCATTTGGCTGAAGCAAATGGAAAAATAAATCTCATTTCATCCTAAATCCCAGAAAGGGAGGTGTGGGCGTGTAATATGCTACCTAATTCCTTTTGCCTGGCCTACAAGTGGCTAATTACAGCAACATGTGAACAAATGGCAATGAGATATAACCAACTGGAAAAGAGAAAGGAACAGGAGCGTCTATTTATTTTAACTGTACTGTGAGCCCTGCCAAGAACACATTCCAATCTCCATCTCTTCATCCTTGAAAATGGCTACTCAGCTAACTCTGCTTAGAGAATATCATTGTCTTTGGCCATCCTTTGTTTGGTCTCAAGTTTGCTGGGCAACATTGAAAATTACACAATTTTTGTGTTGATGTTTCCATCTGTAAAATGGGTATAAACAGTCTTGCTGGCTAATTCCTTGCATGAGACCTAATTGAGAAGAACATGTGTAACTATTTAGGCAAAGAATTTGAGATCTATAAGTTAAAAGAAAAATAAAAACCTAGTAAAATATTTACTTATATATGGAGATAATATTTAAAATTACAAGGTATTGTATTTATCAATCTAAGGGCTAACTACAATACTCCCTAGATTATCTTAAAAAACTATTTCCCTGAAAAGTGGTGAGGGGTCCTGGTATAATAGTATACATCTGCCACTTCAACCAGCACCTAACATCTGTGAAGACATGTGTCTATTTACTTTAAAAGCTCTCAGTGATAGGAAGATTTATTAGAGAAATGAAACATTTCACCTCTAAAAGCTCACAGAACGTTGTTTTTGTTGCATTAGTCTTGCCAGGAGAATTCTGAATGTGTTTGCATTCTATCAGTTGACAGTGTGAGTCAGTCTGTCCCAAACCGGTTTTCTAACCAGAAAACTGAGAAGTTTGATGACACATTTAGGTAAACATACTCACTGGATGAAGTTATTTAAATTTTTATAGCCTTTTAATCCTCTCTAAGTCTTTGAAATCCATACAGGTTTTTAGACAAGATTTAAGTTCTTATGAGTCAAAGAGTAGAAATTATATATAAACCAACTCTATTAAGAATTTCATGGGTTCTGGATAACTAAGAATATCTAACATTGTACTTTAAAGTGCAGTGGGGGTGAGCTGACCCCAAAATGAAACCCTTAACTAATCAGCCTTATTCTTAATTAAAATTTCAGCTCTAAGTACACTTCTTGCTCTGAGAACTAAAATTTCTCACCCATTCTGGTCAGATGACGACAGCTCTTGTTGACAATGATAAATGAACTACGAATGTGAAGGGTTCACTCAAGTGAAAGAACAGGAAAGGGGTTGCAGAGCTCAACTCTCATCACCTACTCTCCAGGCAATCTGAGAATTCAATAGGCAGTTGAATTCAAATGGAATAAAAATGTGGCAAAATATACACCCAAGTTATCTAAGTTAACTGGAACCACTAGCAACTGTAAGTTATTACAAGAGTTAACTAGAATTTGCAGCATGATGGACTTTGTAATCAATGTGGATGAAAGACATGACACATGGATCCAAAGATTATAAATTCCTTTTTTGACACCCCATTATTACCCATATTATTACTTCTTTGGTTAAAGAAGAATTTTTGGGTGGATCCACTCATTCTCTTGCCCTGAAGTTTCTGCTTCACCTAAAAGAAATCTTGTCCTTGCTATGAAGAGTATTTATGCTCCCAAATTTGACTTTTCATGGTTCACTGTTCCTCTTGGGAGTAAATTCATAGTAAGTAACTATGATACAAGAGAGTGACTATGAAACCTTTTGATGACATGACTCTCTCCAGCTTCCAATCCCTCCCTCCTTCCCCAAGGGTTTCATGTGACTCCTCTATGAAACATACACATGCATGTGTGCACAAACATACATACATCAAAACTCATTTTATTTTGTAGGTAGCATCACCAAATCCTAGCTCAGAGTACCTCTTTACCTCTTTTCCATTCTGTTTGGTGCTAGGTCAGACAGAAAACTAACTTTATGAGGAGAGACCAGAACTTGAAACAGGTGGCTCGGCTCCCTGCATTTCTTTTACCCATAGTCTCAACTTCTAGCCCCTAAATTATGACACTTTACTATCTACTTGTTTGAGAAATGTTGCATTAGAATATATGGTTCTAACATTTTCCAAGTAAGCATTTCTTTGTAATAGTCTGTGTGCGCACACACACACGAATGGTTCTCCAATAATTTTTTAAAGTACAGAGTTGCTAATTGGTAAATTATTCATGAAGAGTAACTATAGTCAGAGTAATCCCAAATAGAACTTTAATTGACTTTAATTGCACCCCCAAGCTAATTAAGATTCCCATTAAAGAAAGACCCCCCCACACACAGAAGACATGTATGCTTTTTTTGCAGAGATCATATTCTATACAAAAACAATATAAAGAAAGGTCTTTTGTAAATAACATGATGATTAGTGATGACAATAATAATAGTAACAACAATAGTTACATTTGACTAAATGTTTACTGTCAAATGTCTCATCTTAATCCTCTTAACAGTCTTTTAAAGTAGTTACCATTATTGTCCACATAATATTTAGATAACATACTGAGGAAACTCAACAGCACAAAGTAACTTTCCCAAGGTCATACCACTAGTAATTGTAGAGGAGAATTAGGACTCAGGGATGCCTAAATCTAAACTCTTAACCCTTCTCTGCCTGTGGTTCCTGAAGCTAAGTAAGTGATTATCATAGTTGCCAGGGGAGATATTTAAAAGTACAGATTTCTGGGCCCGATCCCAAACACACTGAATCAGAATCTCCAACTGTGGAATTTGGAGATAGGAACACAACGGCATCTCAAATATGGTTCAAATGTTCTTTGAGAATGCCAAGAGAACACAAGTGAAGCCAGTTGTCACATAGTTGTCCAAGTCAAATCATCTGCCTTGAATAGAAAATAGCATCTCCTTTTCCATATAAACGTCACTATATAGCAGTCAGAAAGGTCTTGGTTGCTGAAATGTCAAATGAGGTCATGGTCACACTATGTCAGCAATTAGTACTAAGATACCATGCTGCATGGACTGTATTATGGAAGATGACAGTGATATAGCACAGTAAATCTGCTGATTCAGGACTGCTGAGTCAGAACCTTACTGGTACAGAGGCACAGAACCAATGTGGACAGAGTTTAAAAATTTTCAGCTACACTCATTGCATGACTGGATCATCATCTGTTAATATGCGGTATATGGTTTCAGTTCCTGAAAAATTCATTTATTTTCTAGTTCATTTATTCATTCATTTCAAAAATACTGAGTTCCTTCCATGTGCAAGGCACAAGACCACACATTTGATCCCTGGCCCCAGGAGCAGAAAAGCATTTAGGTTATGGAAAAAGAGGTGATCACTAACGAGGGGATCAAGATGGCTTCATGGAAAAGATAGCATTTGAACTGCGTCTTGAAAGATAGGGATAGTTCAGACAGGGGGGAAAAGAGAAGGGAAAACAGAAAGCATTATGGGCAGACTTAGTCTAAGGGAAGGAGATTAGACAAAAAAGTGCAACTGAAATCAGAAAAGAGCAAGGAGCATGCTTTGGCTTAAGTACAGGTAAGAATAATAGTGGAGGCCATGGTTGTGACGCTAGGTTCAGAGAACAAAGGGCTGTGGCTGTCAAATAAAAGGGGTTATAGGTGGTTAAGACACATTCCACCAAATAATGACAATGTGGCAAAGTAATAAGAGCACAAGAAGTCAGAAGATGTGAGGAGGCTGCTTCCACTATATACAAACTATGCCTGTGTATGTGTTAAGATACAGTCTAAACAACTATAAGAGTCCCCAAAATAGGTCTGTTTAGGTGCAAATATATTCTAATTATTTGAATAAGTTTTAAATTATCTAAACATTATTTACACAATTGTAAGTGTTATTTAAATAAACTTAAAGGAGCTCTGTTCCACAAGATCATTGAGTTGTCTTCATCTACATGACCAATGCACTCTATCACATCTGTCATGGTACATGAGGGGTAGAGGGAGGGGGGAGGGAAAAGGGCAAAACACATGAAAAGTATCTTCTTGCTTTCAAGTTAGAGGTGACCATCTCTTCTACTCACATGTCATTAATCCGATCTACAGTCGCATGGCAACTTCTCAGTAGAAAAGCTAGAAATGTCTGGTATACCCAGGAAGAAGGGAACAATTTGCGTTTTGAGGACAACAAAGTTGGTCATAATCTCAGTACAAACCACTTAACTTTTCTGTGTCTTAGTTTTATCTTCATGACCTTGAAGCAGGTAAGATGGTTCTTGAAAAGGCACAAAAATCACCAATTACAAAAGGTTAACAAAGTAAGACTTTGTTAACATTACTAAGTTCTGTTAATCAAAACACAACAAAAGGGTGAAAAAGCAAACTACAGATTGAGAGAAGGTATGTGCATGCATATAAACAATTAAAGACTTACATCCAGAATACATAAAAACTCCTACAAATCAACAATAATTATAATATAAATCAGACTGATGACCCAATATAAAAAAGACAGACATGAAAAGGCACTTCATGAAAGAGAATATCCAAATAAGCATGTGAAAAGGAGGCCCAACATTATTAATCATGAGGGAAATGCAAATTAAAATTCTAATAGGATACTACTACTGCCCTACCAGAAAGGCTAAATTAAAAGAACATCACCAAGCAAGCACCATGGAAGTGAAACAACCACAATTTGCATACATTTCTGATGGCAACGTAAGTTCCATTTCTGTGGGGTTGCATTTCCATTAATATGAGAATTTATTTACATGAAATCCAAAACAGACAGAATTAATCTACAGTAATAAAGGTCAAATAGTGGCTGCCTCTCAACCGGGAGGTGGCATAAAAGAGGCTTGTGAACAAGTTGGAAATACTTTTTTTTTTTTTTTTTTT
>NW_007249796.1:46527-74680 GCF_000164805.1 Carlito syrichta | reverse complement strand
TTTGATTTATTGTAGAGATGAGGTCTCGCCAAGTTACCCAGGTGGGTCTCGAACCCGCAGCTCAGGCAATCCACTCACCTCAGCCTCCCAAAGGCACGGGATTACAGGCTGAGCCACCGAGCCCGGCTCTTGATAGAGGTTACACAGGTATAAATAAAGACGCATCAATCTGTAACTTAACATTTGTGCACATTACCAAATACAAAATACACTTCAGTAGAAAACTGAAGTGAGGATACAGTATAATGATTGTGCTATAAGACGTAAAGTGGAATATATTACATATTCTAAAGATGCAAGGCATACAATGACTGGACTCAGCAACTGGGTGAGCCCTGGTGACAAGAGGCTGGGCCTAATAACAGCCATTGGAAGACTGGGAGAGGACAGAAGTTTGGCTTTGGAATGTTGTGCTTGAAGAGCTGGTGAGACATCTAGGAGTAAGTACATGCATGCGGCTCAATAGAACTCAGGCAAGTAGGGGCTAAAAACAACAATTTGGGAGTTTTGGCACAAAGAGGGAATACTGAAACAGAAGAAGAGAGTACCAAGGGAGAAGTAGTGAGAAAGCAAAGGGTTACACTCTCCTGGCAAATGCCTACATTCAGAGGGTGAGAAGAAGGGGACAGGCTATCAAGGAAGGCAGAAAAGAAGATGTCTATGACACAGGAAGAGAAATTCGGAGAGCCCAGCGTCTTGGGAGCCAAAAGGAGAATTTCAAGGAGCAGGCAAGCAGTCAGCTACATTAAGTGGCATAGAGAAGTAGCAAAGGATGAAGCCAGAGGGAAGCCTGACGATGAAGTCACCAATGACCTCTGAGAGAACAATTTCATCAGAATCGCAGGGCTCAAACCAGACTTCAAGGGCCCTTAGAGAGTGGTAAGGATGTGGACGTACAGAGTGTTGTAATATTCTTTCAAGAAGTTTGCCAAGGACTGGAAAGGAAGAGAGAGGTTGACCACTTGTAGGAACAGTGAAATTGAGGCAAAAAGGCCTGAAGATGCTGGAAGAAAACAGGATGACTAGAACCAAGTCCTAGAGAAGAGGAGTATAGAAGGCCAGGAGGTCACTGCAGTCAGTGATGTGGAGGTAAAATAAGCATGTATCTATGGTTGACTGAGAGGCAAGAAGAAGCCATAAGGAAAAGGAGCATGCTAAATATATATTTTTAAAGGCTCTGTTTTAATTCAGTAATTCCAAAATGATAGTGTAAAAACACTGGCTTGACAGAAACCAAAGAGATTTTTACGAGGCAGGTTCTACTACTTAAGGTGGTTATAAATACTTGATTGGAAAGCAATGTTTTTCCCTCCCTACTGAAAGATCTATTCTAAGATTAGGAAATAAATACTAAAATATTAGCGAATGATGAAAATAAAATAAGCATATTCTAATGGTGAAACAATCTGGTCTGTGGTTCTTACAGGCCTTTGTTTACAGTAACAAAAACCACACACTTATCATTAAGAGCAACAATAACAAAAACATTCATCACACTCACTGTTGCCAGAAATGTAACGTGCTTGTCTGAAAATGGGGCAGCTTAAACCAGGTAAGCAGATTAAGGTCCAATCAGATTCTAAAGTAGGAGTATTTGCTTGGAAAAACAAGATGCCTATCTCAATAGTTGACTTTTCCTGGCCAAAGGTCTTGCTTAACTCAATTAGCTTGGGCTTGCTTTTATTACTCGAAGCCATACTTCTCTATTACCCAATGAAGAGTCTGTCATTTAGGACAAATTAGTACAAGTAAATGAAGCAGCTGGGGACAATAGTGTCATCATTATTTCAGCCTGGGAATTAAGAAAAGAGTGTTATGTAGTTTTATGAAGCATCTTAGTAAAAACAGAAACACTTTTTTGGTCACTGATCCAACTAGCCCAGGGTCCCTGTTTCTCTTGGTAGCTGCAAAGGGTGCTGTGTGGGGGTCCTGTGAAGATGCAATCTTTAAAGATGAATTACTCATGATAGCCACTTTTTATATTCAGACATAAATCTACCACAATTCTTCTAAACCTACCTCTTTTTTAGTCCACCCAACCAATATGAAAAATTCTTTAAAATATAAATATGTGTGTACATGTACACACATATGCACAGAGTGCTTACTGTGTGCCAGCCACTGTTTTAAGTGCTTTTCAATTAACCCTTAACCCTCATAAAAACCCAATGAGATAGGTACTATTATTAGCAGCAACTTACAGGTAAAAAAACGGAGGCACAAGATGATAAATAAGCTGTCTAGGGACAGAGCTAGAAATGGGCAGGGAAAGAATGGAACCCTGCAGTCTGACCGCCTGTTTATATCCTTAATCATGAAGCCTCTGGTTCTAACAGTTCTAGTTTGGGTGAACAGGAGTGTTTGTCCTGCCACAATGCTCATGAGCTATAGACTTTAATCACAACTTTTTCTCCACTTTAGTCTTTCCAATTTACAATAAAAATTTTAGACTATCTTCACACGGAAGTTACCCCATTACCATTCTGTTTATGCTTGTGTGAAATCTCCATGACATGCATTTTGTTGACTTGTTAACCCTTTTGGTTGTCCAATGTCTACTGGTAACAACTGACTATAATCTGAACCAGTTTTCAGATATAGTTTGAATCAAAACTGTAGTTTTCAGACACAGTCTGAATTACTGCCCCTCACACCACTTTCTGTCTTAGAGTGGGCTGACAGCCAGATGCCCTTATGCACCGAGATAACTTCCCATCACAATGCCATAGAATCACCCGAAGGTATTCCATTTTCACTATCTTTTACATGTCCTCTCATGGAACTGGGATTTTTTTTTTTAATAAGAAATGAAGAGATGCATATGAGTTGAGCATGTATGTGTTCAATTCAATTCAACAAATATCTGTTAAGCACCTACTCCTTTTCAGGGACTACAAATGATATAAACTGTCATGAGTAACCCCATATTTTCAGTTGTCATGAGATCATGTCCCCAAATTTCTACTCAAAAAATGCCACATGATACTAAGACTGTCTTGAATACTAATATTAAGCATCAGATACACTGATAAAAATGTATATTAAAATGTTTAATCTATCATAAATATCCCTATTACTTCGCAGGTCAGTGAAAGCAAGTCAATTATTTAAATATCTTGCCTCCCAGAAATAAAATGTCGTTGGCTTAACACTGATTCTTGTTAAGATCTCATATTGTGCCGGCAGACATATCATAGGTAATTAATGAAAAAGCTACTCATTGTGTTTTGTTTTGCCTATTGGTAAGCATTATATCAGCAGCCCATATATTTTGTGTACCTGCTCCATGCAAAACATTTTTGCTGAGCTCTACTGGGGACACAAAAGGTGGTACTACTTACACAGAAACAAAAGTGCGAGTGTGCACGTGTGCAAGACTGTTCCTAATATTGTTGGAACCTATGTTATTTATCAACAAGATAATGCACAGAAAAATACCCTATCCATTAGGCACATCCCGTCCAGAGCTTAACAAAGGAAAAAATTGCTTGACTGAGAGTAGACTTACACAACTTGATGCTGTAGAGGTTGAGCTTTGTTGGACTATTTTGCTCTAGAAGATACATCGCTGATATTTAAGCAGTGAAAACTGTGTAATATAATTGTCAGCGCAAATCATAGGCCTTGATGTACACTGAGTTTTCCCAACAAACATCTGGCTAATAGCCAAGCAAAAGTACCTAATTTAAAACACTCAAATCAGTTTCATTCTGAGGCATTTTGTTTAGTGTTTAATAGTTTCTCCATGGACAGGAAAATTACAAAAGTGCATTGTTTTGACATGAGCTAACATGAGTCATCGCTCGGCACTACATTTTTGAGGATTTGGCATTAATCTTCTGAGACAATAAACCATACACATTTGAAATAAATATCAATGCTCCTAAACAGTTTAGTAGTCAGGTTACTCTTCTTGTTGGTGCAATAAACTGGCATCCCTAAAGGAAGGCATGATCCTAGTTTAACTTACAGCTATTTTGTCTTCCTGAACTTTTTTTTCTCCGAGTTGGAGTCTCACTCCATCACCCAGGCTAGAGTGCAGTGGCATACTCATGGTCACCCCAGAGTTGACCTGCTGGGCTCCAATGATCCTTCCACCTCAGCCTTCCAAGTAGCCAGAACTATAGGTGCGTGCTACTATGCCCAGCTAATTTTTTTATTTTATCTTAGAGACGAGGTCTTGCTATATTGCCCAGGCTGGTCTCAAACCCACGGGCTCGGGCAATCCTCTCGCTTAGGGCCTCCCAAAGTGCTGGGATTACAGGCTTGAGCTACCGCGCCCAGCCCTGAACATTTTTAATGACCATCTAATACCTACTCCATAAAGCAATGCCAGGGTTTACTTTTTTTTAATATAACAAGTTAAAAGAATATACACTGTTTAATCCTTCAGTAAATTCAAAACCTAATGTCACCCAGTATTTCAACCCAACATTCCTTGCAAGCCTTCATAATTCTCAACAACTCCTGGGTGCTATAGGTTCCAGATCCTTCTACCTCCATGCCCCACCCTCTCAGGCATGCTCTGAGGCCTAGGCCACTTTCATTCTCCTTTAGACCAGTGCTTCTCAAACTGTGCTGCATATTAGAATCACCAGCGGAACTTTGGAAAATTCAGATGCACAGGGCACACCAATTAGGTCAGAATCTCTCAGACTTAAGCATCAGTTGTGCTGAAAGCTCACCAGATAATTTCATGTGTAGCCCCATCTAAGTACCAATGATTTAGCTGTGTTGAGGAGAACAGAAAACGTTTAGGCAATGATTAGCCCATTCAGTACTTTGTGGAAGTTCTGATGAATATTAAAAGTGGGAAGAAAAGGTTGGACTAAACCACTATTATGAAATTACAGCTTATTTATGACATAAGGCTAAAAGCATGGAATCTGGAGCCAAACTTCATGGGTTTGAATCCTGGTTATTTATGACCTCTCAGAGACTTGGTTTCTTTATTTCCTCAATGGGGAAGATAATAGTACGTACCTTATAGGCTTGCTGTAAAGATTAAATGAATTGACATATATCAATATAAAGGGTTGAGAACAGTGTTTGACATCCAGTAAGCACTGGGTATGTGTCCATTGTTATTAGTATCCTCTTCATCACCATCTTTGTTATTCACACTTCATGAGTATAGATGAGAGTTGAATGTTCTGTCCTAAATCTAAGAGGATTGGTTTTGATTTACAGAATTTAGTCATGTTAAATTTGAAGAATAACATCAATATTATATGCATATCATATTTTTAATTTATTAGTTAATACATTCTATAGATATTCACCCTAGAAGTTATTGTGCAGTAAGGAAAGATCCCCAGGTCAACCATGGTGGAATCACAATTAGGAAAGAGATGGGAGTCCCAAATGTCCATCATAACAATTTCAGGAACAGTATACTTTATGTGTAATTCCTAGTACTTTGTTCTAGAAATAGTTTGTTGAAGAATGTATTAGGGGTTAGGAAACTGCTAGAAAAAGTGCAACAGTGATCACAACAGCTACCATACAGATTTCACAAAAACAGAAAGCTATATATACAATAACTTTTCATTATTTTAATTGTATAAACAATATAATTCATGGAAACTTCTCTTTTTTTGAGAAGTTGGTGTCTCACTCTGACACCTGGGCTGGAGTGCAGTGGCACGCTCATGGCCACCACAGCCTCAACCTGCCGGGCTCAGGTGATCCTTCTACCTCAGCCTTCCAAGTAGCTGAAATCATAGGTGTGAGCCACCACACCCGGCTAATTTTTTGATTTATTGTACAGACAAAGTCTCCCAAGTTGCCCAGGTTGGTCTTGAACCCCTGGGCTCAGGCAATCCTGGTGCCTCTGCCTCCCAAAGTGCTGGGATTATAGGCATGAGCCACTGACCCAGTCATGGAAATATCTTTGTAAAAAGAATTAGGTGCAATATTTCCAAAATGATCTTAACATATGTGATTTCTACTTTTAACTTCAGTGCATTAGTAATGCTCATTAAGGCTAAAAGAATGCATCACAATAAGAAATGACCAAAACATCCCAAAATTGTAATAACTTGGTATTAGAAACCAGAAATTTGCTTTTGAAAATCATAACCAAATGTCCTGTTCAAAATAAAATTGAAAAGACTCTTTATATAATGCAAAATAAAGATCAACAAACATCAAAAGCTACTTTCTTTTAACAGCTTTTAGATGAAAAGAAATAAGCTCCTAGTTTAAGCCTCTAAATAAATGCATACATCAAAAAAAAAAATTCCATTTAATGTAATCAAAGCACATTTACTGTGTGTCTTGGAGGTCTTAAATAAAATGGAGTAATCACACTACGTGTGTTCAGGTCTTCTCAGGAAGGAAGTAGCAATAGAAATTGGATTTGTATTAGTATTAACAATAGTCTAATAAGAGAATAGCTTGAAACACACTAAACTTCTATTAGAGCTTCAGACTCAGTGTTCACAGAATATATCTCATCTAAGTGCACCTTCTAATATTCTTATGTGATAGTTAAAGCACATTAAAACAAAAGAAAGCATATTGTTTCCTAGCAACCTTCAAAAAAGTCAAAATATGCAACAAAAGTAATGTATCATATCTAAACTCTCAAATAAGCTACAGTTAAAACAAGCCTGCTTTTGAATGTTTCTTTTCTTTCTTTCTTTTTTTTTTGAGTCTGATGGCTTAGGTGAGTCTATTTAGAAATAAATATATTTTGACCACCAACTTGAGAAATAAAAATCCAAAGTCAGAATATGAAATCTAACATTAGTATGATGAATCAGAATTGGAAGTCTATTGAGTCAGTCCTCAGTTATTCATGGTGATTAGAAATAAGGAAGACTTCATTTTACCGTAAACATTGAGCACGTTCATGGTCATTTTTTTTTGCCATGTGTACTTATGCAGAAAGCTTTGAAACACTATAGAGGGTTCTCTATAATGAGGTTCTCTCACAGAATCCCCCTATAGCTCCCTATAATCTCCCTATAACTCCCGTTCTGAGCATCCCCATTCTGTTAAAATAGGAGATATCTCACACACACACACACACACACACACACACACACACACACACACGAAATCTAAAGTAACTAGTTCTGAACCTCATTGCTCTCACTCATCTCAAAAACAAAATTCTGATTTTCTGCTTTCATTCTAGATTTCCCCTCAAATACACCACATCACCTTAATACTCCACCAAAAGGCATCCCATGAGTTGGCAATAATATCAATCCTAAGAGAATATAGACTACTCAAGATTAAAAAAAAAAAAAAAAAAGAACTAGTACATAAAATTCAAAATTTGGTGTCAGGTAAATAAAAATTAATTGGAGATATATAAGACCGAACTTTCAGTTGTTTTTATTTTCCTTTGTTTTGAACTATGCTTATTGTCAAAGGTATAGAAGAGGTCAGCAAACATCTGTAAAGGGCCAGGTAGTGAATACTTTATTTAGGCTTTGTGGGCCAGATGGTCCTTGTTGCTGATACTGGATTCTTCTGTTGTAGCAGGAAAGCAGCAACAGACCATATGTAAACAAATTGGTGTAGCTCTGTTCCAATAAAACATAATTATAACTCTAAAATTTGAATTCTATAAACTGTTTACATATCATGAAATAGTCTTGTTTTGATTTTTTTCCAACTATTTAAAAATGTAGGCCGGGCGCAGTGGCTCATGCCTGTAATCCCAGCACTTTGGGAGGTGGAGGCAAGAGGATTGCCTGAGTCCATGGGTTTGAGCCCAACCTGGGCAACATAGTGAGACTTTGTCTCAACAGTAAATTAAAAATAGGCTGGCATGGTAGCGCAAACCTGTAGTTCCAGCTACTAGGAAGGCTTAGGCAGAAGGATTGCCTGAGCCCAGCAGATCGAGGCTGCAGTGGCTGTGAGTGTGACACTGCACTCCAGCCTGGGTAACAGCGTGACATTCCGACTCAAAAAAAAAAAAAAAGTAAAACTATTCTTAACTGTGGGCCATACAAAAATCGACAGTGGGCTGCCTTAGAACTTGGTCATATCTTCTCTCGGATTTGTCTTCTTATACAAGTAAATGTATAAAAACATTTGTTACTGTAAATAAAAAATATTCTTTAGATTACTTTCTTAGGTATTCAATTTTTTAAGCATAAAACTGAACATTAAAAAAAATCACACCATTTATGGCAAGATATGGAAGAATGCAGGTACAGAATATAAGGATTCTACAGCATTAACAGGTGTTTAAATAATTTTTACAGATATACATATTAATAAGTCCTATACTCATAATATTATTATTCATTATCAAGACCCTGATCAATAATAACACCACTGATTTTTTTCCTTCAACCTGACAGTCTCAATAAGCAGTTAAGCCTTATTAAGACTAAAATTAAGTCTTACTAAATCTTAGAAACATAAATGTTGATAATATTCTTTATTACAATAATTTCTAGGCAAACAAAACAAAAAGACATTTGTTTTGAGAAACAAGTGTTTCTTTCTGGCACTTTTCTCCAATAGGCCATAATTAAATTTCGAGACTTTCTACTTGTTAGGCATGTAAGACAGATAATTGTAAAGGGACTTCAGCATCCTTTTGAATGTAGATTAATTTGTTTTGCTAAGAAAATTATTTTTTCAGCATAAATCACTGTGCTTTTGATTTGTTAGAAGAGGAACACTGATTGACTGATTAATGACTCGATTGTAGAACAAAAACATCAAACCCTGTTCTTAGGAACCCTGCAGAGTCTCAGACTCTACTGAGTAAAGGCTTAACTGCTATGGCAACAACTGAATCCTAAACACTGTCATTGTAGAATTATCATTTAAATGAAGAGTACTCCTGAAGACAGCAATTTGGGGCCTGTTCTTTTGTTCTCAGCCCATCAAAATGGTTGTTCTTAAGAGCTTCCTCATTTTTGTTTGTACTACTTTCATAAAGGGTTCTATTTCCTGACAAGGTTCTATCTATCCTTTGGGAACCTTTCTCTCAAGAACTCTGCACGGAGCTTCAGTGGCTTAAGGTGACTGACATTCATGAAAACAAAACAAAACAAAACAAAATGCACACATGTAGAAAATATATACATTCTGCACACAGAAATACTGTACTAATGGGGCATACAGACAGTTTAAAATAAAACAGCCACCCTACGGAAGAGCGTACCAATTATGTGGCTAACGTTAGGGCAGCACATTTTCCCTTACCGTCCTATTGCCATATGCCTGTCATTTTCCCCTATAGTTTCCATTCACTGTTTCAAACATATGTTGCCACTTATTTGCCAGGAAAGGAATCTCTGATCTACTCCCTTTATGTATGTTGGAATGGCAGACGGACCGGAGCCAGAGAGAGCACCATTAGCAGTTATTCACACTTCTGTTTTCTCTTAACTTCCCCTTTTCTAAAGTTTATTCCTCATATGCTAGGAGGGATGTGTAATCATAAAGACATCCATGACTCATGCTTTAGAATACGGAACAGTGGCAATTCGCTACAGAAGCTAATGGTTCCAGGGAGCTTCATGCTCCCTCTACAAAAAGACCATCCTCACAGCTCAGAGCTTGATCAACAAAGGTGAGGGGCTGCATTGTCCAACTCTCCCCAATAGCAGCCTTGTTTTCTTTTATAGCAATCGCTGCCAGAGTTTAGCCAACATTTAACCACAGTCTTTTAATGAGGCACCTGTTCCATGAGTTCAGGCTGCTAGGGGATTGTAATGAGTCAAGAGCAGAAAACATAATAAAGATTAGTTAAAAGGAAGGGGTTTTCCACCAAAGATGAAGGGGATTTAAAGAGATAAAAATGTGGAAGTCTAGTGTTATGCATACAGTAACAAGAAATTAATGTTTATTTCAGTCTGTATTAATTATCTCCTTTTTTTTTTTTTTTTTTTTTGTGAGTTGGAGTCTCACTCTGTCACCCAGACTGGAGTGCAGTGGCACACTCCCGGCCACTGCAACCTCACCATGCTGGGCTCTGGCGATCCTTCCACCTCAGCCTTCCAAGTAGCCGGAACTACAGGCCTGCGCTACCACGCCCGGCTAAGTTTTTTGATTTTATTGTAGAGATGAGGGCTCACCAAGTTGCCCAGGCGGGTCTTGAACCCGCAGGCTCAGGGAATCCACTCACCTTAGCCTCCCAAAGCGCTGAAATTATCTCCTTTTGACTTACTGAAGCTGATCAATAAACCGAAAAACACTATGAGTTAATAGTTATGTTGCTATTGAACTAAGTTTCTTAAAGTATATCCAGCAGATACCACCACTGACTTGGCCTCTTCTGAAAAGGGAGATCAGCCAAAAAATAAGCCCTTAACCATGAGGAGAAAGAAAATACAGTACCTTGAAGAACCCACAAATATTACCATTCATGTTATGGGATATAGTAAAAAAATAAAAAATAGTCCTGCTGAGTGACAGCCCACTAAATCTATGAGACCAACTGCAAAGCTAGTTGAATTGTGATTTATCCTTTAAAGGGGGATGTTTTCAGCTTTTCCAGCAGTGAACACGGGTGACTGCAAGTTGTCTAAAAGAATATGCTGTCATGTTTGAATCTGGGACAGCTAAGAATAAAATACAGTTAAGTTTAACCATGCTGGCCACATAAAACATATACACACATTCTCTGGGTTGAATGAACACCTGACTTGTGAGCATTGCCTCTATATTAAAAGCAAGCCTCTACTCTGCTCAAAATGATGACACCTGGAGAGGAAGAGTATTTCCAGAGCTACTTAATTTTCTTCAGGCCAGTTGGCCTGGGGCTGCCATGGATGCGACAGGGAGGTATTCCCCTGGAATTCCAAGTGGGACCCTGGAACACATTTTCTAATAAATTCCATGTTTTATGTAACACACAGTTTCTAACTAGTCCACAGAAAGTTAACTGACCCAAAATATAGCTTAAAGTTTACACATTTGCAAGAATATTGTCTTCTACTCCATACTGTAATAATCATACTATGTATAAACCTTTGAGCTATGCTATTACTGGGCTACAAAAATCACCATACTATTGCAGTTACCTAAATGTAGGTTTTCAGCTTTATTATGGGTTGAGTAAGCCTCCTTGTGCTAGTCTGGGAATTGACTCACAATAATATTATGTTTATGGGGAAGTATTTTACAAATGAACCTTTGAAACAGTCTTTTTGCAAGATGGCAAACTTTCTCCATTTTGAGGATTAAAGTTTCATTTTCCTCCTTGCGGGGGAGTGGCACAGCTCATCAACTAGGGTACCTGCATAATGAACATTTGTATACCCTACCCTGAATTGTACCCCACATCTTTAAAAAAAAAAAAAGAAAGAAAATTGCCTTAAGATCTGAATTCAGAATAAATTCAGCATTATCCCATGTTTCTTCTACGAGCAAAAGAAACCATAAGCAACACAGACTTAAAGATACCATAAGACAAACCAACAAAAAGGTAATAGTTATAAATAGGAAGAAGGGGGCTGGGCTTGATGGCTCAGCCTGTAATCTCAGCACTTTGGGAGGTTGAGGTGAGTGGACTGCTTAAGCCTGGGGATTTGAAACCAGCCCAGGGAACTTGGCGAGACATTGTCTCTACAATAAATAAAAAAATTAGCAGGGTGTGGTAGCATGCACCTGTAGTTCCAGTTACTTGGAAGGCTGAGGCAGAAGGATCACAGGAGCTCAGCGGGTTGATGCTGGGGTGGCAATGCGCGTGCCACTGCACTCCAGCCTGAGTGACGGAGTGAGACACTCCAACTCAAAAAAAAAAAGAAAGAAGGAAGAAGGGAATAGCATGTCAGTACACAACACTAACTGGTCAGTGAATCCCCCTCGGTCCAGACTAACTCCTCTTATGCATCCACAGCAGAGAAGCAGATGGGGCGAACCTTTACCTAAACTCCCAAGTGCCACTTTCTCAGATACAGAACTTCTCCCTCTGCACAGAAAGAATACTCTGTACTTATGCATCTATATAGTTTTTCATGAGTCTATCTCCTCTTTTATCAATACCTCTCCAACCAACTCCTAGCTGTAAATGTCTTAAAGCGGATTTGTCTTTCCACCCTATCGCCAAAAAAAAAAAAAAAAAAAAAAAAAATTATATAATATCAGAGAGAAAAAAAGCTAAGTGTACTGAAACATTATGTACTGATCCTATATTAACTGGCTTTCTTCCTCCAAATTTTGTCTCACATAGTAGTGCTTAATAAATGAATGTTGAATGGCTGGTCACTCAGCTTCAATAATAAGAAAACTGCAGGCCGGGCTCAGTCGCTCAGCATGTAATCCTAGCACTTTGGGAGGCCGGGGTGAGTAGATTGCCTGAGCCCACAGACTTGAGACCAGCCCGGGCAACTTAGCAAGATCTCCTCATCTCTACAATAAATCAAAACTTAGACAGGCATGGTAGCGCACGCCTATAGTTCCAGCTACTTAGAAGGCTGAGGCAGAAGGATCACCAGAGCCCAGCAGGTTGACACTGGGGTGGCCGTGAGCGTGCCACTGCACTCCAGCCTGGGCAACAGGGTGAGACTCCAACTCAAAAGAAAACTGCAAAGCAAGTAACAGAAACATTTGTGGATTCAGCAAAGGAGCCAGATTTATAACCTTCAAAATGTCTTGGGTAGGGGTGAGGTGTAAAACCTAAGTGTATTTAAAAATATCTATATATTTGATAAAGGGATACTAGTAAACGAACATCATTCTCAACCAGCATAGATGACGATGGAAATTAAAGTGACTGGAGGTTACTTTATAAAGGCAGCCCACTCTGATAGCTTACACTAAAGGAATTAGTTATCTGCTTTTTATCAAGCAAATAACACAGTTCTTAGATATCTACTGTGACAGAAGAAAAATCCATAAAACTTCATATCTTAAAAAGCCAAGATCTAGGCTTCGATTGGGAAGAAGATGAAATTCTATAAAGTGGACTATATTATTTTACTATTAATGCCTATTTTAAAAAATGCCTATATGCCAATTTTGTTACTATAGATAGAGATACCTGAAAGCAGAAGGATGTCTCCTACTAGTCCTCAGATTTCCTCCCGGGAGCACTTGAGAGGACAGACACACAGAGTATTCTGCTTTCATCTAAGCAAGGCATTGCCACTTCTCTTCCACTGTCAAGGTCCTGGTCACTTCCAATTCAGCCCTCTTTTTGAGGATCAGCATCAACAGGAGTCTCATATTCTTTTACAAAGAAAGTCACAGGTCGGCCAGGTATGGTAGCTCATGGCTGCAATGCCAGCACTTTGGGAGGCCGAGGCAAGAGGACTGGCTGAGCCCAGGGGTTCAAGATCAGCCTAGGCAACTTGGCAAGACCTTGTCACTACCATAAATAAAAAAAAATTAGCCTGGTGTGGTGGTGTGCGCCTGTAGTCCCACTTTGGAAGGCTGAGGTGGAAGGACTGCTTGAGCCCGGCAGGTCAAGGCTGCTTTAACTATGAGCATGCCACTTCACTCCAGCCTGGGCGAGAGTGAGACTCTGACTAAAAAAAAAAAAAAAAACAGACCAATAGTATATTCAGAAATATATGTAAGAGAGAACCTGGGATGATCCACTGGACCCACATGATTCACATGAGTGTGACCCATGTCTAGTTCAGGAAAAAGTCTGAGTGATATATAAGCCAGTCATGTTGTTCCCGTTCCCTCAGGCAGTTCCAGACTATGAGACATAAGGGCAAGTCTTTGGGGTGGGGGGCGGGAAAGGGTTGGGGAGTGGGGACAGAGCTTGTGGGAAAGGTTTCCCAGACCCTACAGAGACACCAGGAGGGAGGGTCTCTTTTCTTACCTCTGGGGGTGGCATGTTTGGGTGAGATGACTGGAACTGCAGAGATCACCTTGCTACCAATGTGACAATGATACCATTGGGGAAGAGGTCAAAGCCACAAGAACCAGAGAGCCAGAGGCAATACGCTATGTCTAGAGCCAGCACCAAGTTTAGATATTTTGTTGTGGGGTGATACATTTCACTATTGTTTGGCCAATGGGAGTCCAGGTTGTCTGTTGACTACAGATGGATCCCTTTGAGCCAATGTGTCCTTTTCTTTTGCTTACATTCTAGACCACTTGGGGAACCTGGGGCACTATTTTCAGGACAATTGTCCTGAAAACAAACAGGTTAAAGGCACACCATATCATAGGATCTCTTCAAACATTGAAGCCATTTTACATTACATCGTACTTTGTACAAAATTAGAGACTTGCCTAGTGCTCTATGAAAAGCTCCCTAATTCAAGATGCCTTCCTCAAAGTGGCATCATTTCCATGAGAACAGTTTCCCTCTGAAGCACCTGGAATGAAATTTCAATGACATCCAATTTCTCACAGTGGTTCATAAAAAGCATAGAGGAAGTTTCCTCACTTGTCTTAGACTATCTCTCTTTATATCAGGCTCTGACTAATGTGTATTTACTTGAACTATGAAATTACAACTGTGAAAAATCAGAAAAATAATTACATTTAATATGAATTTAACTAATAAGTGCTAGTGGATCACAGCTATCATAAACATGAGACTGATTTTACTATTAATGTGTATACCTAAGAAAGACTAAAACTTAAAAAATTGAAGTTTTGATAATAATTGGGTTTATATTTGAGACAATGTTTATATGACTAGGCAGCTGGAAAATCACTGGTGGCCTATCAGTAAGCTGAACGGTGAATGGAAATGCTGGGATGTAAACCCTTAAGAAGTTAAGCTAAACTCCATTTCTTAGCATAAAGGATCACAAGATTGGTTCTAAAATATTAACTTGAATTATTTTGTTTTAGATATTTCTCGGTAGTTTTCAGGTTGATTTTCAGTATTAGATTTATTGTTCTGATGTTCATTGCTGAAGGTGAAGTGAATTAGCCACCTTAAGCCATTATCTCATCAACAACAAAAAACAAACAAAATACATATTAGAATACAAAATTAAATATATAAAACATTTTTAAAAATACATCCATGAGATGGCAAGTTGTTAAAAAACATTCAAGGCTACAGGCTGAATAAAAGCAAATCTAGTAAGGTAAGCGAAAGTTGGTTTTTGTTTTGAGAGCATTTTTTAAAACTCTCTAAACTTAAATTTTGGTTTGCATGGCATCATAGGGCACATGGACAGAGGACAAAGCCCAGGGTCCTCCCAGTGCCACATAAAGCTGGGATTGCAAAGAGCTAACTGCCAAAGGGTGATTTAGAAACAAAATCAACCTCTAAGGGACTGCAAGAAAAACTGCTTTCCTTCAACTATGGCATTGGGAGCAAGGGGAAAAATAAACTCCACTGAGAATTTATAATAACAAGCTTGCTCACATGAGAATTTGCAGCCCAGATTCATACAAACTGGGTGGTCCTAAAAACAAAAAAACAAACAAAACAAAAACACCAAAGATTCCTGGGGTGAACAATTTAGTTTAAGAAGACACTAGGCTGAAAATACCCCCTGGCACCTGGCACAAACAAATGCAAAAATCCTCTCTAGAGGGAAACCATCATCAACTCAGGGCACAAAGAAGTCCCACACACACAATTTTTTTTTTTTAGTTTTAAAGACGTGGGGTACAATTCAGGATTAGGTATACAAATGTTCATTATGCAGGTACCCTTGTTGATGAGGTGTGCTCCCCTCCTCCCACAGATCACATATACAATTCTAAGATATGAGTTCACATTAAAAAAAAAAAAAACTTAAAGCACACAAGAAAATAACATACAATTATTGAAAGCCAGAGAAACGACAACAGCATCAGAGCTACCAAGACCTTAGATAAGTAAATGGTTAGACAGCATGTAAGACATACTTAATATGTTAAAAGAAAAACAGTGAGATTGATATTTCTAATTTAAAAAGTACTACAAAAGAGGAACCATAAAAAATGGCCAAAGTAGAATACAAAAGAAACTTTAGAAAATGAAATATGTAATTATTGCAGACTAAGCAATGAGAATAAGTAAACTGGAAAAAAAATCTGTGGGGAGACACCTCTTATCAACAAGGGTGGCTGAACGAAGCATATTTGTATACCTAACCCTTAACTGTACCCCACAATGTCATAATAAAAAATATTGATTAAAAAAAAAAGAAAAAAAATCTGAAGAAAGTTATAGAATATAGTCTAAAAAGCCAAAGAGAACAGCTGAAAAGAGTAGTTAGGGATGTGAAGACACAGAGGAAGTCTAACAAGTGTCTAGTCAAGGTTGTAAAAGATTAAGGAGTCAAAAATTTGTTCAGAAACCATATTTGAAAAGTTAATGTTTACTGAGAGTTTTCTAGAACTGAAGAAAGACACCAATCCACAGACTGGGAATCTCAATGAATCTCAGTAAGGATGAAATTTTAAAAAATCTGTACATAAGCACAAAATAATGAAACTGCACAATATCAAAGACAAAGGGAAGGTCATAAAAGCAGCTAGAGAAAAAAGGAATGACAATTAGATTAATGACTTTTCAACAGTAAAACAGGAAGCCAAAAGTTGGTGGAATAATATCTTCAATGTGCTGACAGAAAACAAACATCAACCAAGAAGTCTATACCCAGTAGAAATCTTCCTAAGAAGGGTGAAATAAAGACACATTCAAATAAACAGGGAGTGTGCCAAGAGCAGACTTCCACAGAAGGAACTTCAAAAGGATGTATTTAGATGGAAGGAAAGTGATCCCAGATGGAATCTGGAATAAAAGAAGGAATGATAAGCAAAAAGAGTGGTAAATATGTTGGTATATCTAAACCAACATTGGCTAAAGAACAAGAATAGACGATTATGTCCTGTGGAATTTTTTAAAAGGTAGAACTAAAATATATAGCAACAATAATATAAAAATAGAGAGGGTATGCTCAGAGTTAGTGTTTAAAAGTCCTTAAAGTTTTTTAGAGAAGGATTAAAATACTGATCAGCTTTAGACTTTGAGAATTTAACTTGTGAGGTAGAATTTATAGGGTAATTAATCCCTAATAAGAATAGAAATAGAAGGATAGAAAGTGTGTATTCCAAAGTAGAGAGAAACAAAATGGATAAAAATAAAATTCAAAAGAAGCCAAGAAATGATTGAGTTAAAGACAACTAAAAGGTGGTACAAATAAGATGGCAAATTATTACTATAAATATAGACTAAATGACACTGTTAGAAGACAAAGATTGTAAAACTGGATTAAAACCATTCCGGCAACAATTATAATTCCTAGCTTTATGTCATTTATATGAGACTCACCAGAACATAAGGATATAGTAAAGATGAAAGTAAAAGTTCAGAAGACATAGGGTAACTACTAATCAAAACCAAGATTATGTAGCTATGTTAATATCAGACTAATCTTTAAGGTACAAAAGACATCTATAATGAGTTATTATATAATGTGAAGAGATTCCATCTCCTAGGATTAGTTAGAATTTGTATGCATCTAAAAATATGGTCTTCAATATAAAAGCAGGAGTTAACAGAAACATAAGGATAGTCTAATCCCCCATCCCAGTGGGAGATTCTAGCACACCTCTCTTAGTTATTAATAAATCAAGTAGACAAAAATCAGTAAGGTTACAGAAGATTTTAACACCACAATTAGCAAGCTTTACCTATGTAGAGAATACTGTTTTTAACTCCTATGAAATATACATTTTTTTCAAGCAAATAGGGAACTTGTACAAAAAGTAACTATATACTGGAGTCATAAAACAAACTTTAATTTCAAAGTACAAATAACACATATTCTCTGACTATAATGTAATCAGTGACAAAAAAGATTCTATCTTAAAATAATGTGTTTAAAAATTAAGAAGTACAACTCTAAATAACTAATGAACCAAACAAAGAGATGAAAACCCAATAAGATCATGGAAGGAAAAAGAAACAAGCTAAAGTTTTAGCAGAGCTTTTTTTTTTTTTTGCAATAAAATTTATAAAATATAAAAATTGGGCCTATGCAGAAAGTCACAAAATTTCCTTCACTGGAAGGGGGAAAAATGAATATAAAATATCTGTATATCAACAAAAAGTATTCTAAGATGATTCTCTACCTTCCAGAACCAGTGAATAAAATTGTTGCTATGTTAAGTAATTAAGAGGGTGTACCTAGAGCACAAAGAGATTCCCTCTATTTTCAATAATGGATCCAACAAGCACCTCTAAAATACAAACAAACTGATTTATTCATATTCAGAAGTGTTTTATTTATTTATTTATTTATTGCAGCCTTAGGAGATCTTTACCCAGCTACCAACTTTTCCCCTGGGAGAACTTTTGGTAAATTATAATTACTTATCAAGCAAATGGCTCAAGAGAACCATTTTTTATCAGTCATTCTTTTACTTAATAAGTCTAAAAGAAAGTTTCCTATTTAATTACTGATAGACCTATTTTATTTTTATTCACAGAGCAAACGTAAAATTTTTCAATAGATGCTGTTCCACACCTCCACTTGTCCAAAGATAGTACCTAAGAGATATATAACAGGGTTGGGGTACGCCAAGTTCTATTTCATATGAATATATTGCACTTCCACATGCAATTGAAAAGGAATTTTCTTTTTTTTTTTTTTTTTTGGAGTCAGAGTCTCACTCTATCTCCTAGGCTGAAATGCAGTGGCATGCCCATGGCCACTGCTGCCTCAACCTGCTGGGCTCAGATGACCCTTCCGCCTAAGCCTTTCAAGTAACTGGAACCACAGGCACACATCACCATGACCAGCTAATTTTCTGATTTATTGTAGAGATGAGGTTCATCTTGTTGCCCAGGCTGATCTCGAACACCTGGGCTCAGGCAATCCTCTCGCCTCTGCCTCCCAAAGTGCTAAGATTAGAGGCGTCAGCCACCACCATACCTGGCTGAAAAAGAACTTTCTAACAATGTCATGATTCATTTAAAACTGTTTTCCATATGTCACTCAACTACTCAAAAGTTGCTAGTGGTACACCCCACTGTCTACAACATGGAGTTACAACAACTCCACTGCTTGAAATTTTTTTTTTTTTTTGAATCAGAGTCTTACTCTGTCACCCAGGCTGGAGTGCAGTGGCATGCTGCTCATGGCCACCGCAGCCTCGACCTACTGGGCTCAGGCGATCCTTCCACCTCAGCCTTCCAGGTAGCTGGAACCACTGGCATGCGCCACCACACCTGGCTGATTTTTTGATTTATTGTAGAGGCAAGGTGTCGCTTAGTTGCTTAGGCTGGTCTCAAATCCCTGAGCTCAGGCAATCCTCTCACTTCTGCCTCCCAAAGAGCTGGGATTACAGGCTTGAGCCACTGTACCCGGCCTTGAATTTTAAGACCTACTCATAGTCTGGCCCCACTTTATGTGACCAGCTTCTCAGGCAGGGCTGCAATATCCACCACAGACACAAGAGCCTGCCAAGGCCCACTTCTGTTCCATGAGAGCCAGTTAGTGACTAGCATCAATCCAGGGCCCCTTTGCTCTGCCATTCTCCTTTCTGAAACCCCTCCTTACCCTTCAAAGTCCGGATGAGGTTTAATTTCTGAAAAAAAATACCTGAAGACCTAGCAGGTATTTCTAGGCCTAACTAATATTTTATAAAATTTCTTATTTCACCAATCTCAGCATCCTAATGTAATGTTAACTGTTTTTTGGCTTTTGTCCATTTGTTTCATCTACCCACCAAAATCTGGGCAGGGATCTGCTTTACACTACTTCTCCTAATCATCATGACCTCAGCATACTGATAAACACACAGAAGGTATTCAACAAATACTTGTGGAATGCCTCTTAAAAGAACACAGTAGATGCAGACTAGAACTAATTATTGTATCTTTATAAATTATTCATCACTCATATGCACGCATACGTAGCATTCTGTTTGAATACTCAAGCTCCCTCAATCTAAAAAGGAAAATGTGATACCTTTTATAGTCACTCCATTCCTTTCCAATAAACAAAGGTTATAAACAAAAGTGGATTTTTAAATTCAGGAATATCCTCATGCACAAAAAGTGCAATTAGCTGTTGGAGGTCACCATGACTGGATGAAAAGGTCTCACATACAGCCTTTGGGAAGTAGATTTCTCATTCCAGATCTAAAGAGTTGAGTTCCATCGTTCTTCATTTCCTGTTACAGTCATTGGTACATGAAAGCCTGCAAGTGTACATGTGGTGTGTGTGTGTGTGTGTGTGTGTGTGTGTGTGTGTGTGTGTGTGTGTGTGTGTGTCTGTTTGGGGCAGAGAGGAGGGAAGGAAGAAGTAGAAAGTAAGACCTCTTTTCTACAAAGTTACAGCAAACAGTAGACACAAATAGACAACAGATAGATCTTCAGACAGAGAATGTTTTTAACCAAGTCAGTCAGTACCTCTCAGAGGTCAAGTGTAACCTTAGCCACTCTTATATTTTGAGTCTACTGAGGTATTAAAAAACAAAAGGAAGAAATGTCAAAGTAAGTTTACGAACTCATGCTAAATTTTAAATCCTTGCATATAACAGAGAAATTCTAACTTTTGCCAAAAAACGGCAAAACAATGAAATATAATTGGGCTAGTCATAAGATTATTATAAGATTTATTAAGAATTAATTTATAGCACACTCTAAGTGGCACAGTCTAGTCTAATAATGAGACGAGCAATAAGAAACTGGTCATTCTGTTATCTTAGAGCACATCACCATTTGGAGATAAATCTGAGTTTAAATTGGAGGTCACTGAGAGTCAACACCAGGTGCCATCAATGGGTCCCACAGGCTTCCAGTGTGAATAAGTGAGCCAAAATAGGCTCTTCTGGCATTACAAGGGAAATAGGCATTAATGGTAACTGAAAGTTATTTCTGTGTGTTTCAAAACTCAGTCAGAACAGTTTTCATTAGAATTGATTATGTTTAAAATGAAATCTGTACTATTTTAAACTATGTTTTGCCAAGAAGTTACTTGAGCCCACAGCTGACTGCAGAAAGAAACTCTGCTTGCTCTTGAAGTTTTTATTCCTCAAGTCCACAGGCTGTCAAAGCAGTATCATGACATTATTTCCCCCACTTGCATGGCTAAATGCCATCCCAAAGGGGAACTTCCATACCAATTAATATTTGTAGTCAAGAAAAGTAAATAGTATTTGAGGTCAAAGCTGCCATAAGCCATGATCATCATGATCATGCCACTGCACTCCAACCTGAATAACAGAGTGAGAGCCCAACTCAAAAAAAAAAAAAAAAAAACGATAACAGAAATTTATATTAAAAGTTCACACCCATAAGCCAAATGTGGTGGCTCAAGCCTGTAATCCTAGCACTTTGGGAGGCTGAGGTGAGAAGACTGTCTGAGCTCAGGGGTTCAAGACCAGGCTGGGCAACTTGGTGAGATCACTTCTCTACAATAAAAAAAAAAAAAAATCAGCCAGGCGTGGTAGAACGCACCTGCAGTTCCAGCTACCTAGAAGGCTGAGGTAGAAGGATTGCCTGATCCCAGCAGGTTGAGGCTGCAGTGGCTGCGAGTGTGCCACTGCACTCCAGCCTGGGTGACAGAATAAGACTCTAACTCAAAAAAAATGGTTCACATCCCTCCATTAACCTTTTAGTTAGAATTGCCAAATTGTGACCAGTCTTGTGGACTGAATTGATAACCAGAAATCCATAGATCTCCAATTTAAAAGAAATTTAACAAGACTGCATTTCTAATCCATAAAGTGGATAACTAGCTCATTAATGTTCCAAATTAGTTTTGTAGTTAGTATAAACTAGGTAAATTATTCTAATATGTATTAGGATTTTAGATACATTTTTTGACAATTCTACTTACACTGTTTAATTATTTTTTATTTTTCAAAAGAAAACATATGGACCCATAAAACATAGTGACTAGATCACTAAGTTACTGTATGACCTTGGGGCAAGTCCCTGAACCTGTGTGAGTTCCAATGATCTCATCTATTTTAAAAAGGGGAAAGGGAGGTAGCAATAAGCAGACTAGATGTTTTCTAAGGCCTCTTATACCCTAAAATGTGATCTTATGAAAAGCCTATTCTTCATAATAAAACTCTAAGCACACTTCTTTCTTTCTTCCTCTCTCTCTCTCTTTCTTTCTTTTTTTTTTAAATAGGATTTAATGAGAGGACAGAAAACCTCCCAGAGCGGGAGGGGACCTGAGGAAGTGGCCCACACATTTCTTACATCTTAATTTCTTCATTATTTTTTTCCCAGTGAAGACATTTCCAGTTATAATATGGGGAAGTGAAGCATTTAGTCTTAATGCCACCACTGACTGCTTGCTTCTATGAGACAGATTTATTCTGTTCTTCTGGAGTTTGGAAGAAGTTGTCAGACAAAAGAAAAGAAATTTACAATTAGAAGCTACCTTTGGCCAGGTGCCATGGCCATGCCTATAATCTCAACATTTTGGAAGGCCAAGGCAGGAGGATGGCTTGAGCCTCACAGTTCAAGACCATTCTGGGCAACACAGAGAGACCTCATCTCTACAAAATTTTTTTAGAAAAATTACCCAGGTGTGGTAGTACATGCCTATAGTCCCAGCTACTCAAGAGGATGAGGCAGGAGGATTGCTTGAGCACAGGAGTTTGAGGCCACAATGAGCCACGATCATGCCACTACTTTCCAGCCAAGGTGACAAAAGTGAGGTTCTGACTCAAAAAAAGAAGCCACTTTCATATCAAGCAATTGGCTATGTAAGTAATGGATAAAGGAAAATTGGTAACAGAAAGGGATATTATAAAAAGGATTTTTCATAAAAATAAACTTATAAGGAATCACTTTACTCTTACTTGTCTTTACTTCCTAGATGCTTTATTTTTTCAGGATTTTAGACCTATTTCAATGAGTGTATATGATTAAAGGCTTATGCGCATGAATTACTCTGAGTGTCCAATGAAAAAAAGCATATAAATTCAGAACTTTTAGTTGTCAACTATTCCAAAGACAACCTATTACTATTTCCAATGACTTCCAATAGCAAAACCTATTAAATCATACTTTGAATCCACCCATAGGTCTTTCTCCATAAATATTTACTCTGAAACCAAGTTCCACATCTATATGGGAAAATCTGTCAGAGTGGTTTCTTTATAAATGTATTGCTTAAAAAAGAGACGAGGTACAAGCTATTTGACAGGGTCCCTTTAAAAAATGGACTGGACAGCACTGAGAACAATCTGTACTGGCAAGGGACAGGAAAGATGACCTAATAGGTCTTTTCCATCTCTAATTTCTATGATTTGAGGGTTTTTTTTTTCACTCCTGCAGTAATACTTGTGAGTTCAACATTTTCTCAAAACTATTATTAGTTGCCAAGGAAACGCAAAACGTTTGCAGGAATAAATAAGCAAATGGATTGTACCTAAATAACAGGCTTTTTCTGACTCCCATTTATTGACCTTATGGTGGTGTCATCTTATCAAATCTTTCTCTCCAAGTTATTCTGCTCACCTACTGGCATACTCATTAGGTCTACAGCCAATGCACAGATAACACCCACATCTACCCAGGCTGCGAGGTTTCTCATTAACAGATGATTCCTTATTAAATACAGACTTTCCTGCTTCATTTGGTGAAGAACAAAACCATAGCAATGTCAGAGACTACAGGCAGTGGTTGTCTTTGTGACAAACCATTTCTAGGGAGAATATGTAAATTCTCCACTGTCTACAGAAAAACCACTGACATGATTAAAATATACATAATAAAGGTGAAAAGTAAGACACATAATACACACACACAGGGTCTACACTATGAAAACAATTATGTTCTAGAAAAAAGACTAAAAAGAAATATACTTTATGTTTAGAAAAAGATTAAAAAATATAGTATATTAAATTGTTAAAAGTTGGCACTATTCATGTGGTAAGACTAAAATTTCTTTTTTACTTTTCTGCATTTTCCAAATTATAATAGGGTACCTATTATTTTAAAAATGAAACATAAACTAAAAAATTAACTTTTAAAACCACAAAAATCATTTATTTTAATATTAACAAAACGTTTCCCATTCCCAAGTAACCCACTGGCACTGCTGCTGTAATTAGCACAAGTTAGTCTTCAAGGGTATAGCTCACTGCTCTAGAATCAAAGTCAATTGAAGTATGAATAGAATAGTTGGAGGGCTTCTGGAATCTTAAAGGACAATGGAGGTCCAAGACTGGATATTCAGATTGCAGATAAAAGTGAGAGGGTCTGTAAGCACATCCAAGTCACTGCTGTCTGTATGTATATCTGAGTTTGATCAGTCAACTGCTGGTTAAAGGCTGTTGGAGTATAGCGTAAGTGCCGTGCTGCCCAAGGACATGTTATAGTTTATGTGGGCAGCTGTGTGTACAGAGCCAGGCAGATGGCACCTGAGGAATGGAAGAAAGTGAAAGAAAGAGGTTGGTTAGAAAACTGATCGTCCAGGCCACGGACAGAGGGTGCTTTCACCCTCAGACATTCTCTTTGGCTCCATGACCTAAGTTGCCTAGGTACTCAGTCCCTTCAGCCTTCATCTAAGGAGTGCAGCAGCAGAGAAGGAAGGGCCAGCATCTGACTAGATCTGCAGCAGGGTAACCCAGTGCTCAGTGGCAAAGCTGCTTTGCAAGAAGGATGGGTGGGGTGAGGTGTTAGAAGGAAGCCTGGGGTGGAATACATTAGCAATAGAGGCTCATATTCCAGCCAATCCAACTGCAGTCTGAAGTGACATTGGACCACAGGGCTCTGTCTCACTCCAGGCCATCAGGGCCTGACCCCAATCTGTCCCACGTCTCATACCGGACCATGTCCATAATAAGAATTGCTGTTTTTCTTCGTACATGATAGTGTTTCCACATATACGACCTAAGAGAGGTAAAGGATCAAGCATGTCACATTCGAAATCAGCGTGACCATTTCATAGCCCAGAAGCAGAGCTCCAGAGCAGAGCACACCACCACTACACTGTAGAAAGAACCCGCAGTGAGAGCTGTAGGCAGCTGCAAAAGATCCCTTAATTACACCAAGTGCTTAATTCTGGCACTTGCTGTATTTGGATGGCTGAAAGACTCCACCAGTCACAAGAAGCAACAAAAGCAGGGAGACAGCAGCTCCTTCACAAAGAGGAACTGGTTTGACATGTTTAGCGGCACATTAATGGTATTTTAAAACAGTGAAATCATGATGATGCTGTCATTATGGTCAGTAGCAACTGCCTTTACTGGTTGCTGTGGTCATCGTAATGACCTCCTGGCATTAACTTGAGCCAGGGAAATTACTGATATTCAGCTGTTTTTGACTGTATAAGAAAGTAATTTCATATGACTAAATCTAGTCGATACGTCCTAGTGTCCAGTCTTGTCACCTGCAAATCCCTTTTTCTACATTAGAAGGCAATCACCCTGGTAGAAAAAGTCCTTTGAATCATTTCTATATAACAGCTTAAAGCTAATGCTGATTTAGATAAATACATTCGGATTAATAACTGTAGAAAGGACCTTAATTTGTAGGTATGCTTATTTGTAGGAAATCTCTGATTATAAAACAAAAAAAGTTATATAGTAGTTGAAGAGAACTAGGCTAGGAAATAAAAATTTCTCAGCCAATTTTGAGGCACAGTGACATAACTCTACTATTTTTTTCACAATAAATATATGTCAGAAACCAAGAGAATAAAAACAGCATGTCAAATGGAATTTGGGTAGACAAGAAGGGAATAAAAGTCTACTTGTCTACTCATATCCTCAATGGAGAACAATGCCAATGGCTGGCTGGAGTTGGCAATTCACAACCCAGGGTGATCCTGTGTCAGATAAAGGTCCCACTCTGTCAAAACACCTGACTATCATCTGTAGGGAAATAGTCATATTCTAATTTTATTAAAACAAAATATATTGCTGACACCTTTCAGAAAACTGTCAGTAAATACACAACTTCACAATGTCACCAGCGGGATAGCCCCTAGGACTATTCCATGCACAATTGGCATTGCTCTGGTGTATAACCCACAGAGCATCAGTCTTGGCTTTCCTAGTTCAACATTCAGTCAGGAAAATAAAGATACAAACTTCTCAATTAAATCAGAACACTGCTTTACCAACAGCCTCACTGAGAGATTCTGGGCAAAACATTCAGAGAAGACTCAGGACTAAGGCTGTTTGTGTACACATTACTTTAAGTTCCGGCATCACCACTTTACTAGCTGTGTGATCTTGGCCAAGCCACCTCATCCTTACAAATGTGTTTCTTCATCTGAAAAGTATGGCTAACACCACGTCAAAATGTGTTGTGAAAATTAAATGATGGAATGCAGGTAGAACATTAAGCACCAGTGACTAACATGATCTAAAAGCTCAGTAAAGTGAGGGCTATTATTGGTTCCTGAAGAGAGTGGTCACATACCATGACCTCACTTGGAAAGCTGAGTCACAGCTGGGTCAGAGACCTGCGCTTCAGGAGTGACATACCAGTAATGCCATCAGACAAGTAAAGCGCTAGACAAGGCATACAAGGAGGAGGACCTCTAATCCTCTTCTCTTGCTTCAAGAATGTTATAAATCTTGTGTTCACTCAACTTCTCTATTCTTCAGAATAGAGCAAAAGAAAAAGAGGAAATAATACCAACATATTTCACAGGGGAACTGGGAAGTCAAATGGATGAAAATATATGCAAAGCATGAGGACAAAAATGTGAGAAAGAAATCAATGATAGTGTCAAATGTTAGGAAACTTATTTACCAACCAGACGAGAAAAGAAGCAAAACCACTCACAAAAATGCTAGCTTTGGGGTAAAAATACTTTATGCTATCAGTGTGGGGTTGAAGCTCAGGTGATTATGCTTCACACAACATTCACAACAGCCGTTCTGTCTCATCTGTAATAAAGAAATCTAGCACAAAAGCCTCAAAAAGGACATTTAATAAGTACGCAGCAAGCACCAGAGACTAAAAAGATTAGAATGCACATCAAAGCATAGGACAGAATAGAAAAATTAACAAACCAACATCTAAAACATTAATATAAAACTGCAAACCCAATATTGTTTTAAATTCAGTTGAAGAGTATGGTCATTTGCTTCTCTTAAAACAGTATACTGTATATAAAAAGCAGAAGTAACATTACTGTAGGCTTCGCAGAAGGTACCTGGAGTGATTTAGAATAACTGGCAAAGAAAGCTCCTAGTTTAGCAAAGAAGACACACTTAAGTTTGTGCCCTGCATCTTTATTCCATACCATTTCCATTAACTACACAACTCTGCAAACATCCTTTCTCCGCCCACACTAAGAAAAAGAAGCAGACTATTTTCATTATTCCTGTTTGACAAAACACATGGAAGCAATAATTCTATAGACATGTACATCATAATAGGAAGCAATCCTATTTTTAATGTAATTTAAAAAGAGGTTTTAAATGGATTCACACTACTAAAACTACTCAACTCATCTGAGGCTTGCAAATAAGGCTGCCACGTCCCTAATTTATTTAGCAGATTCATATAGTTGGGCTAAAACCTTAGAAATTACTCCTCTTATTGATTTGCAAGATAATTCGGAGGCCAAACTCTCATTTACAAGAAATAGGATTTGCACAAGTAAATCTCCCCATACTAGAGGATAACAGGCTTAATTCAATCATAGTTGGCTATTTTTTTTCTTCACATGTCTTTTTTGTTGTTTTATTTTGTTTGGTGGTAGAGGAGAACAAATAGATTAAAACTGGCTCTAAAGTTCTATTTTTATACTTTGTCTTGAAAGTACAGCACAAAACATTTAATGACTTTAAAAATATTGTCCCTGCCAAATAATCTGTTTAGTTATAACAGCTTTCGTTAAAACACAGGCATGCAGAAATGGGGAACGAGGAGGTTCTTTCAGGAAAAACACTGAAAAAAAAAAAGATTTCATCTGGCCTTCCCATCATCACTTGTAGAATTGTTTAGTAGTTACATCATCAGGAAATAAAATACTATCCTCTGAGGACCCCTACTCTTTACAAAGAGGAAGGAGAAGGTTTGAAGTCTAAATCGCCCCAGAGACATCTCCAAAAAAAAAAAAAAAATTAAATAAATTTAAAAAAGACTTCATTTCCCTCTCCTGCCTCCCCCGACAACCAAAACCCAAATGCAACAAATACGTATTTACAAAAGTTTGCATAAGAACAACAGGACGTGCACTCAGGGCTCCAAAGCATTCACAGACGCTTTAGGGACCCAGAGGGAGGAAAGTTAGAAGCGGATCCACCATGACCCGCGGTGACTCGCTGAGCCGGGCAGGAGGGCGCCGGCGCCCCCGGCCCGCCGCCCGCCGCCCGCCGC
>NW_007249796.1:1594-46253 GCF_000164805.1 Carlito syrichta | reverse complement strand
GGCCCGGCGCGGCCGCTCAGGTAAGCCCGGGAGCGCGGCTCGGCTCCGCCTAGGGGCGCCGCAGGAGAGCCGGGGAGCGCGTCTGTGGGTCGCTTTGGAAGCCGTCTCAGCATCACAGCTGCAGACAGGTCCGCAAAGCGCACCCAGGGACTTGTAGGTGCAGAACCTTCTCCAGCTCAGACGGCGCTTGGAAGCAAAAGTTTTCTCCCGCGGAGAAGGATTTGGACTTAAATGTCAATGCTGAGCGCTGGGGACTGGCTGTATTACAGACGCTTTCCCAGGGATCAGCTCATTGACTCCGGCCGGGACCGAGTAGTCTTTGGGGAAAGGGTGGGGGAACGATATTGTCATGTAACGACTCAGTCCTGATCTCTCTCCTCGGGGCTGCAACTCGCTGAAGAGCAGAGTGCGAAACATTGTACATGGTAGTAGATTCCCTTTAGTAAATCTTAATGTAAAAGACTAGAAAATCTGTTAGGGATACATCTTCTAATCAGGATGAATCTAACTTTAAAAATAAAAATCTTTTTAAGCTTCAAAAAGCCATACATACACTACTGGGTCTAAAACGCAAGTATCGATTTGTACAAGGAAGTAATGATCACAGTTTTCAGTTCTTTCTGCTTCAACTCCAGTCACTGAGTAAACGACAAACCTCACTTAGCGATAGAGCTCTTCCTCTCTAGAGTAAAATTTTGGATGATAGTATATTATGTAAAAAGTACACATTTGAAAGATAAAGCCTATTGGTATTTTGAACCATCATTAGTTACATCTCAATCCTGAAGAGGCTATTGCTATAACTGAACTCTTACAGTATAATAATTCAACACTTGGCAGATACTGAAAATATACATTTTACTTTCCAAAATAAAAATCAACAGAGAAATTAAAAATAAAAGATATGCTATGGCAAGTTTAGAACATTGGAGCAGGAGATGAAAAATGACTTAACAAACTTTATCTGGTCTAAACATATATCGTAAAATAAAACTTTAACAACTATGTAACAGAATTGTTTCCCTTTTAAAATAGCCTGTTTAGTAAGTGTACACAATACAAACTCAGCATCTGTAGGTTGCCACTGATATTGACTCTAAAAGATTAAAAAAATGCATAATACAGTTGCCACCAAAATGATCATATAAGCTGTCTGTTTGGAATGTAGAGCAACAGTTTAACAGAGGAGCAGAGTATTATGGCTAACTGAGGGGTGTGTGTGTGTGTGTGTGTGTGTGTGTGAGACAAATTCACATTTTATATTTGTCAATTGGGAACAAAAAGTCAGATCCCAGATTTATCATTTGAAACATAGCATTGTAAAAAGATGCTCAAAATTTGGGTTACATCTGTGTACTTTTAATAATTTCTGCAATTAGCTTTTTAAAAGTATCACATTGATGCCTACCATTTTTGCTTCATAGGGGTTTTTTTGGTTTTGTTTTGGTTTGTTTTTGCTAATTTTGTTTGGAGCAATGCAAGACTTTGGTTTTCATATTCTAAAAGAAAAATTATATGTTATTTGGCCTAAAGATAGGCTATGTAAACTGTAGGTTAGTACTGAGAAGTAGGATTTCCCCAAAACTATTATTTCAACCCTAGGGAAGCCTATCATATAAAGAGTGGGGCCAACACCCAGGTCACTGTGGAGACATACGGAATATGCAGTAGAAGAGTTGTTTATTTGATATAGGCAGTAATTGGAAACTGAAAAATTCCTGCCTTGGGAAAAAGGTATCTGCTCCTTTGAATCTAATAGAGGAAGGAGGGAGACAGAAACCATCAATTATTGTTTCAGCTATACCAAGGTACGATCTGTACCATAAACTATAGCTTAACTGTTGAAAATCATAACTTCCATCAAAGCTCTAACAGTTGTGTTTCCCAGAGTTTGCCTCTTATTTTTTTAAAGCAGGCAAGCATCTACTTTTAAATTTTTAAAGATGATGGACTTTAATATTCTACACTTTTTTCCATTTATTAACTTAAAAGCATGGTTCAAAGAACAATCATATTAAGACTTCTTTTAAAACTGAAAGTTAAACAAGACTTATCATGGATACACTGTCTCACAGTGGGCTCTCTGGGTAAGCATTTCTTAGTCCTTGAGACAGTCTATCTGGTGAGAAAATGTTTTTGATAGAATGAATGTGAATTCCAAATAAAGCACATAGTAATCCTATGCTTAGCAAGTACATCTGCTCCTTTGTGGTGATTAACCTTAACTGTTCAGCACTAGTATTTTTGTGCTGTTTTCCTAATGCTGTGTTGGAGTCTATAATAACAGCCTATTTGAAAACATGAATCAAGCCTAGACTGTCTTAATTGTCCAGTCCTCTTGCAGTTCCCGTTAATTTGCCTTCTCAGAGAAGTGTGAATTTTGTTCTAGGGTTCTTTGCTGCTTCTTCACCTCCAAAAAAGTGACTTTGGTAATAAATGCATTTAGAAGTTTTAAAAAACAATAGAGATGGAGGTGGAAGAATAAAATTCCAATAATTCTTCTTAGGTCATGTTCTGTCTGTATCTGGTACTTCGGGGCAAAGCAAACATTTCACAAGGTGAATAGAACAAAAATACAGACCCCTCCCCCCATATAAAGGAAAAAGGGGGCAGGAAGAGAACTGTTCATAAAAGGCTAGATATTGTGGAGTAATAATCAGAGGGTGGAAAGCAATACTGGACTCAACCTGCTTCAGGAACTGAAACACCCCATCTGTTGTTCAGTTATTATCTTTGAAAAATCTAACACATCCAACTTTATCTCTTGGGCATATCATTAATTTTACATTATTTTTAGGGCTTATTCAATTTGTATTTGACTATCAATTGGGCTTCCATTTAAACTGTTTAGTTTCTGTAAATTATCTTCAAATAAGGACCTAAAGATGAAGAGACATGGCATATGCAGTCAGCATTACAACCCTTCAAAGAAATGTTTCTATGGTTGCTTCTACCATTACCACAGTACTGCTAAGCCACCAACCCAGTCACTTAAGCTTCATGTGTGTTGCAGTGACTTTTAGAACTTCCTATGGCTGGTCATTTTCTACTTCAGAGTAAGGCGGGACATTCATATCTTGAATCATTGTGTTACACGCACTAATTCCTAGCAGATTATCACCAACACTGTTGTAAGCCCCTCCACATCCCTCTTTTCTTAAAATCAGAGTTGACATTCTCTCCCCGACCTTCATTCGTCCAGAAAAGGGGAGGCTCGCTAAGGAAAGTCCTTTGGTTCTTTTTCAGACACAGGGACGTACTCCCTCTTCATGCTTGTTCTCTTAGATGCTTTCGCAGATTAAGATAGGACAGCAGCAGTTAAATGCTGGGTCCATGAACAGAGAACACATAAGCAATGCTCTTTCTCCAGCCTGACCATCCTCACATTCTTATGCTCTACTGCTTCCAAAATATGATTGTGAAATATACAATTACTATTTTTTAACAGCAAGCTTGGGGAATGATGTGTGTGACTCGGGGAGGTAGTAGGTAGAGGAGTAGAGGGGGACAGATTGTGGGCAGGCATACACTCAACTCCATGTTTCTGTTCATGATAACTACTTGTTCTAGCTGAAAGGATAGTTAATTATCAGCAAAAGAGAGCAAACATTACTTACATTAGATTAGCAAACACTCAACTCAAAATAGTAATTTGAGAATTGCCTTGATAGGTTCTACTATATGGACCCCAGGCTTGAGAGTATATAAACACACAGCCCAATACCAGAGAGTACACACACACATATGGAGAGAGAACCCTGGCATGTAATATCCAGACCTTTACAGCTGGAAGAGGCCATGGAGGTCATCTGATCCAAATGCCTCATTTTACAGAGGAAACTGATGTCCACAGTCTGACTTGCCCCAGAGACAGAGAGTTAGCCAGAGGCAGAGCTAGGGCTGCATTCTTGGGCTACAGCCCACTATTGGTTTTTCCTTTAATTAGTGCTAGGAAGAGAAGAACAGAAGCCAGAAAAAGTCTCAGTGCTGAAGGTGGTAATTGAGATATAAAACTCATTAAAGAAAGAAAGGGGAATGGTTCAAAGTTCTCATTAATAAGCAGTAAGAAAGCAAAGGAAGAGGAGGTGAAAATCAGGCTACAACAACAGAAGGGAGGTAATAAAGGGAAGACCAAGAAGACAAATAAGTCCTTAAAGGTCCTCTAAGTGGCAAAGCCACTTTCTACTTGAAAGGTGCCTTGAAAAGGGTGTGCTCTGAGTTCGAAGACATTTGGGTCTGAACTGCTAGCTCAGTAAGTGACTTTCTCTCAAAATCTTCCAACATTTTGTACTCTCCAGCCCTCCCCAGCTAGCAGAGTCCCTCTCTAAATTCAAAGTGACTCAATCCCTTCATAACAACCTCCCACAAAACTGCAAAGAGAGTTACCTATTAAGGTTGTGAGCTACTGGTGGTACTTACCCAGCTTTTTTTCCCCTTTACACTATGCACTGTGACATGACATGAAATTACACATTAACTACTAATTTGTTTATTATCTGTATCCTGGACTGTCAACTCCTTAGGGTCAGTTTTGTAACAAGCTTTATCCCAGTGCCTAGGAAAGTATCTAGATACAGTTAGTAGGTTTGTTGCTGGGACAAGAAAGGTATTGGATAAATGTACGAACAAATAAATTACAACCTAGAAGCTTTTTCTTCCTTTTTCTTGAGTTGGAGTCTCACTTCACCCAGGCTGGAACGCAGTGGCATGCTCATGGCCACAGCAGCCTCAACCTGCTGGGCTCAGGCGAAACTCGGCCTTCCAAGTAGCTGGAACTACAGGCGTGTACTACCATGCCTGGCTAATTTTTTTATTTATTGTAGAGCCAAGGTCTTGCCAAGTGGCCCACGCTGGTCTCAAACCCATGGGCTCAGGCAGTCCTCTTGCTTCCGCCTCTCAATGTGCTGGGATTAAAAGCGTGAGCCACTGCACCCAACGAAGCTTATTTGGTAAGAGAAAAGTACTTCTAGAAACAGTAAGCTGTGGAGGGCCCCTTCTAGATTTTGTACAGGATCCCAAACAAATATCAGCCACTACTTAGGGCAGCATATGAAAGTGACTTACAAATACAAAACCAGAAAACAAGCTAGGCATGGTGAAGTCAAGGCAGTCAAATCTGTTTTGTTTTGTGCAATATGTGTTGTGGAGGCACAGGCAGATGCTTCTCTGCTTTCTGCCCACCTCCATCTACCTCACTTCAGCTCCCTCCCCAACATGATGGGCCTGAATGTGGTGAAAGAGCAGGTGAATCACCCCAGGGCAGGAAGAGGCAGTGCAGTGGTTGTGTCCTTAATGAAGGGTGGATTATTCTCAAGTTCTCCAATCTCTGGGCCTCAGGTTAGGGCCTGGAATAGGCAGACATGGAGCCCAAACAGCTTGTCTTTGCAGTAGCTAGAAGCCAGCAGAATGCCTTTTCCCAAGCATGCACTTTGATTCCAGAGTTTCTGTGGGAGTCCAGTGTATCTGCCAGGTTCTAAGATGAGTGATTTTTCTTTAATTTCAAAGTTAGGTGATTCCAACATCAAGTGGTGGAGCCCGCTGAGGGCTTGTAACTCTCCTCAGCAGTAGCAAACATTTACCAAGTGTCCACCAGACACTGTGCCAAGCACAAGGCAGGATGGCAGGCCCCGCAACTCAGTTCACCACACAGCATACCATGCCACTAACCTATCTACACCTAATAGCACGGACTGGCACCACGTTAATGACAAGGACTTAGATCACCAGCAACTCTCCCACAATGACTGCAATCATAGTCCCGCCCCTGCTCTTTTTCAATGAACTGATAAAGCAATGTAGGTAAGAGGAGTTGGGGTGCATGAAAATTAAGATAAACAATATGAGAGTTGTTTTTGTTTTTTTAAAGACAACATCATATTGTCAGCTGCCAAGCTTGCCAACTAGTGACACTGAGCTGACATGGACATGCAGTGTTGTCTCAATGGGAGGACTCAGGAGCAGGACTTGGAGGTGGACAAAGCGGAGCTCTGCTCTTCTTGGCCTCCTTCCTTCATCAGCTGAACCTCCTGCTCCCTTGGGCTTCCACAAACCACAAAAGAAACCATGTCACCCACCCCAAGAATCTCTCAATACTGGGTGAGGACTGAATGGTGGGCAGGAACCCTCAAGGGAACTGATCAAGTACAGCAGAGAGCACAGACTATATGAATATACAAACTACTGATGGCATCATTACAGAAACAAATTGGCTAAAAAAAATGGGGGGGTGAGGACACAAGTTCGCATGTAAGTGTAGGAAAGATGAACACAACTGTAGCACTTGGGCCTGTGAGAGCTCCAAATCACTACACCTAGGGCAGCCTCAAAGATGAGGTCACCTTCCAAGACGGGCCGCTCTGACAGAAGCACAGCTGCCAGATTGACCGAGTCTCATGTCCTGCAAGTCCTGGAACAAAAGTTTAAAGGTGAACTCGGTTTTTCTCCCTTTCTTTTTAAAAATTTTAAAAAGTGAATCAAAACAAAAACAAATCTCTGAGCAGAGATCATGAGAGGAATGTAAAACATTCATCACATTTGGGCTGACAAAACTTAAGTGTTTGCCTGCTATATTTGAGGAAGAGGAAGGAGATGCTTGGCCCAGAAGCCTGCGGAGAGCATGAGAAAGTTCCTGGTTTCTTGCTGAAGACAAACACCCGTGCAGTGAGACACCGGGGAAGTATATTAGTCTTAACTTGTAGTCTGTTAACTGGGAATGGCAGAAGGAGTGAGTCACTGTGGAGTTTTGTGAACATGAATCCATTGCTGTGAAAGGAAAGATTATCTACTCTTTAAACACTCATATTATTAAAAGAAAGACATTATGGTTGAGGCTGCATATTATTCTTGAGGCTTTCAAATAAAGGTCAGAATAACTTTGCAAAGCTATTCAGGGTTTCACTCATCCCCCAAAATTATGCCCCATAAGAGTCTTCTTGGGGTTCCATAAAATTTATTAGGCTGAACAGAGACGCAAAGGATCACAGGCAAAGTTAAGATTCTCTGGCCAGTTGCCCCCATACCTAAATTTATCTCCAAGTGAATTCTTTACTTCACCGAATGGTTCTCCCTTCTCAGAAGTGACATGAGCAAGAGGAACAAAACTCTACTTGTCCTTCTGTTCTAATAACTTTAACTCTGAGAAATTCAGGCACCCACAGCTCAGCCTAAGTAGGGTTATACTTCTGGTTGGGTGCTGTGGCTCATGCCTATAATCCGAGCACTTTGGATGGCCGAGGCAGGAGGATCGCTTGGGCATAGGAGTTCGAGAGCAGCCTAGAGAAAATAATGAGACCTCATCTCTACAAAAAATAAAAAGTTAGCTGGGGATGCTAGTGCATGCCTGTAATCCCAGCTACTTGAGATGCTGAGGCAGAAGGATCACCTGAGCCCAGGAAGTTGAGGCTGTTGTGAGCTGTGATCTTGTACCCCAGCCCAGGTGACAAAATGAAACCCCAACTCAAAAAAAAAAAAAAAAAAGAAAAGAAAAGAAAAGAAAGAAATGGTTCTTCTTACCTCTCAATTATTTGGGGATACAGCGGTATCAATCCTTTAACGAGTTATGTGGTTTAAGAGAAAAAAACTAATATACTAAAACAAACTGTAAAGTGGTACAAAACAGTACAGAACGTTTGGTCACAGAACAGTAACATCTGTGGGGACTCAGAAAAGGAAAACTAGCCAGGGTGAGACAAGCTACGATGGGACTGAAGTTAAAGTGGAGACTGAACGGAGCATTTCAAAAAGGATGGCAATGTGTTCCTTGGAAGCCTTCTATGAAAAGAGAACCCAAGGTCAAAAGAGAAGGCTTGACCTAGATCAGAAGACTCAAACTCTAATTATAAAATCCATGATTTGGCCTTCAGAACAACCTAGATTTCTGCATCTTAAATGACTTCAGTTTTTAGAATGAAGGTAAGATGTGAGGAACAAGCAGTTGGCACAGTGCCAGCCATAGCAGATAGTTACTTTTCTAATTATGCCAGTCTGCCCCCAAGGATGATGCTCCCATATCATGTGGTGGAAGAGTAGAGTGCCACCAGACTAGGGAATAGGGCTGCCTCAGGGTCAAAGGAGGTGCTTTGCAGGATGCAGTCCCAAAGAGTTCATGTTCTCTTACACGCAGCTAGGATTAAGCTTCTTAGAGAAAGTCTACATGTCTGGTGCCTAACCTTAGCCAGTCTGAAAAGAGAGGTTATCCTGATTCCCCTGCTGCAAGGCAGTCTCTCCCATGAAAAACCACATGAGTTTCCCAAAAGATGTCTTGGTCACCTGAAGTAAGAAAAAGCTAAAGGACCAAAGAGTGCAGATGACTGCAAAAGGCTTAAAAGTTAGTCTGGAGTCTCCCTGTTTTATCTTGAAAGTTCTACCATGCCTCCAAGGCACAAACAAAAAACAAATTTGTAAGACAAAATCTTACATCTTGGGCTAATGGGTTACATCAAATCCTAGGCATAGACAATAAAGAATCCCTTTCAGAAACTGTCTAAATGCTTCTCGTCTAGGTGCTAATTTTTTCAGTTTAGCTGTACTTTCAATGTAGTACAACATTTTAAGTGTGAAAACACTAAAAAGATTTACTTTGCTTTTATAGTGCACTCATAACCTTGAACTACAACAAATGCTTGCCAAATAAAGACTCAAAAATAAATCTGAATCCCATGAAATTCCAATTAAGGTTTTCCATCCTCATGAACCACTAAGACTTGATGAGCCATAAAATCTCCTGACATGTGAATCTGTATACAATGTTATACAGCAAAGAGAGGAGGGAAAGACTGTAAAGGCTAATGGGGAGCTCTGTTTTGTGGATGGAACTGAGATCTGAGCATTGCCAAAGGCTGTGGCAACCCCCTTGCATTTGAGGTAAGTGAGGAGGCGGGTAGATGAGGCAAGGTCAAGTAGCAAGTCAGTAACATCAGATATAAGGCTCTTCTGAAAGTGGCTTTTTCATTTTTTTAAGAACTAGGGTCTTTTTTTTGTTTTTAGCAGCGAATGGGTGAACTTTAAAAGTGATGGATACTGATGTCAGAGCTTTTTTCAAAAGAATTTTTTAAATTACCAAAAATCTAAAATAATTTTGCCCTCTCTTAAAATTCAAATCATGAGGCAAGATAAGGTCTTTAACTCTGCGATAACAGAACATTTCTCACAGAGATCAACGCAACTAAATGGGCAAAACTCCTGCTTGGGGCAAAATCAGCAGCAGACCCAGGGCCAAGAGAAGTGAGGGACAAAATCACTGCTCTCAGCTCTAGCACATCTGCTGATGACCACTGTCATATTTTGATGCAAATGACTCCTGCTACACAAGCATAATATTCTCTAGAAGACATTTATCTTGAACTCAACTTCGAGAGGCTGAAGTAGGATCAACTCTGTTTATACATCCTGTCTTCTCAGTGCTCAGAAGCTACAGAAAAGGAAAACGTAATCCAAATGCTCTGGACTGTCAGTCAAGGGAAAATTGAACAAGGCTCTGACAACCAAAATAATTTTAATTTTTACAAAGCATGCAAGGACATGCAATACACGGGCCACAAGAAAAATGGTCATTTATCTTCCAACAGATTCCAGAATAAAACTTTTCCACCTGTCTGTAATTAGACTTTACATATGGCCCAAACCCTAGCTCTCCAAAAACTGTGGAAGAGAGAGACATAAACCAGTTAGCCTCAGGAATTAAGAAAGTGGGTAAGGGGAGAATGGAGGATGCTCATTGTGGCTCATGATCTAACTGTTGTCTCAAAAAGAAGCCAAGCCACACATCTACTTTCATCCTCCAACTGCTCAAACCTCTAAATACTACAAAATACATTAAACTGCCCTATTTCCCTTGTCTACTGATTTACTACAGTTAAAACGGGAAAAAAAAAAGGAAGCCCTTTAAGGACCAAATTTTTCACATTTTACACTCTTCAGGCTCCTATCTACACTGTTTCTATGGCAAACTGTGACTTTTGTAGTCACAGTAAAACATAAGCCTCTGTTGTTGTGGTTTCTAAATTTCTGAAGTTTGAATTTCCCACTAACAAGTTAGGAAACATTTAGTTTTCCAAGCATACCACCGTAGCCACTGCCTCTGTGTGGGCAGCCAGACTGCAAGGAGGTAAAACCCATGAACTCATCCACTCTGGCACAGGACTTGTCCCTGCTTCGGCCTTTTATGTCAAATATGGTGAACTGAACACCAATTAATTAATGCAAGAAAGTCAAATTAACGAGGAAAGCTTTTTTAAAAAGAGGCTTATAGAAACCAGGTACTTACAGAAAAGTTCTGTTTTAATTTTTGCAGAATAAGATCTGAAAATGGATATACTCTTTGTAATCTTTTTAAAAAGGAGAGAACAGAAAAAAGAGAACCCACCAAAGAATAAGCCTTAAGATAGAAGAATTACACTACTCCCCCGAAAAACCTGTGTGCAATATCCGAATAAAAGTAACTTGTGATCTGGGAAGAGAAAAAAGGGAGTAATGAAGATTAAAACCTAAAAAAAATCTGACAACTACATCAGAATGATTTTTCTAAAGCATCCATTTCTGCTTCTTCAGTTGCTAAAGTACAAAAAGAACATCTAAATGTAAATGGGTTTTGAGCAATAAAAATACATGAATATTCTTAATAAGATAAAATACATGCATATACATTTCTAAGGATATATAGTACTATGCCCTTGAAATCTGTCTGAGAAAAGGCTGCCTATTAAAAATATTTTCCAAGAACTTTAAGTTCCTTGAAATGTTCTATGGAAATGGTATTTATGACAAACCCTCCTCCTCTTGGGAATGTGAGATGTTATTATTGGCAAAGTCACAATTTTTAAATCATCCAAAAATAATTATGAATTTATACCAAATGACTAAACTTGCTATATTATTACAGTGATTAAGAGAATATTTGCTAATGTCTCATGATCAAGACTCAAGGTAGTCATGAACTTACAGAAATTACTGTGACAAAACAGTGGGTTGCTAGTGGTGGTGATTCTTCTGTGCCTCTGACAGTCAGAATATCACAACACACAGATTCACTGGAGAGGACGGCACATGAGCCACAGATGAGATAGGAGGTGTGAATGTATGTCATGGTGGTGAGAAACAGGATTTGGAGTAAAAACGACACTGGCATTCTGGCTCTGTCAATTACTAACAGGACCTGTGGCAAATTAGCTTTTCTAAGCCTCAGTTTTTATTTGTATAAGGAAGACTGTAGTAAGACCTGCCTCCTATGACTGTTTCCAGGACTAACACAGAGTACAAAAATTGCTCAACCAACTCTGTGATTCCTAGACTACTCAGAGGAGTTGCTTACAGTTACTCCTTTACTCCCAAACATGGTACCTAGTTCAAAAGTAATAAAAGTATTTGTTCAAATATTTATTAAATACTTATTGAGTATCAGTTAAGTACCAGGCACTTGTCTCAAGCTAGAAATACAGTACTGAATAAAACAGACCAACGGTTGTCCAATCATTGAATAAAATTCATGCGAGTTCACATATACACATCTCTACTTAGTTTACATTCTAGCGGGAAAGACAGCCAGTAATCAAGCAAATACATGAAATATAGTCTGCTAGATGGGCCCTGATGAGGTGAGGGAGAGTCCAGTGGCTCCCTGAGAGATAGCCAGTACCAAAGTACACAGGCCATTCTGAGGAACAGCAAGGAAGCTGGCATGGCTGGAGCAGAGTGAGCAAAGCGGGGAGTAGTACAAGGGATCAGTGTGGGGCAGAAAGGACAGGAATGAACAAATGATGATCCAAAACACAGGATGGGAGAAAGAGGAAACTCTTCTGAGGTCAACACCCTTTGTCTGGGTTTTCTAGTGTGTAGCCTGGTTAGGAGGAAAGAACGCAGGCTCTCCAGTCAGTGAATTTTTATTCTGGTCTGGTTCCCTGTGCTGTTTGTATTTAACCTCTCTAAATGTTAAAGTTGTCACAAGGATTTAGGTGAGACCAAATGGCACAGAGTGGACCCTCAATGTGCTTGTTTCCTTCCGTCTATCAGCAAAGTCTCTCACTGGGAACTGGAATCTACATTCTAGTTGTAGGGATACCAAAACTTGCATGTTATTTAGTCTGCTTGGGTATAGTTTCTCAACTAAGGAAATAAATGCAAGAGCTACACACAGACATTGTAAAAGACCCTCAAGGTTCTATACAAAATATATTTTAATAATAAAAATATCAAACAGCAAAAGTTTATGACTCCCATACTTCTACATGTTACTCAATTTAAAATACATCCTACTAATGTTAAATTGTTGGCATGAAGTTGTAAAGATTTATTTAGCAATCATGTTGATTTTTATTCCCTTTTCCTGCCCAATCTAATGGAAAGAACTCCAAGAAATGTTTAACTGCAAAAAGAAAGATGCTGAAGAACAGTGTTTATAGTAAGCTATTCTTTGTGTAAAAGAGGGAGAGCATAAGGATCTTTATTATATTTGCTTATTTACTCATAAAGAAACTGTACAAGTACATATAAGAAGTTATTATCAGTAGTTACAGTTGAGGAGATGAAGGATGTGGTAAGAGGAAGACTCTTTATAGTACACCTTCTAATGTACACATTTTGAAATGTATACCACATATATATATTTTTTGAGTTGGAATCTCACTCTGTCACCCGGACTGGAGCGTACCCAGACTGGAGCGTACCCAGACTGGAGCACAGTGGCCACTCCCGGCCACTGCAGCCTCGACCTGCTAGGCTCCGGCAATCCTTCCACCTCAGGCTTCCAAGTAGCTGGAACTACAGGTGCGCGCTACCACGCCCGGCTAATTTTTGATTTATTGTAGAGATGAGGTCTCACCAAGTTGCCCAGCCGGGTCTCGAACCCGCAGGCTCAGGCAATCCACTCACCTCAGCCTCCCAGAGCACTGGGATTACAGGCTGAGCCACTGAGCCCGGCTTGTATACCACATCTTTAGGAATATTACTCTAATCTAAAAACCCCAAATTGAAATCCATATTACTTAGAGAGTTAAAAGTACATAAAAATAAACCACAAAGTTAATTATACAACAATATGAAAACCCCAAATGGCCTGTTTCTCAGACAATTTGGGTATTCATCAACCTACAGCTTTGTATTTTCTTATGAAGAGCTCAAAACACATTATCAAATATCTGTAATAGTCTTCTCGGCATTTTTGACTAAGGAAACCAAGCCAGCAATAGTTTTTACAGGTAAAACGCTCCCTTCAGGGCTGTGCCAATTCAGTCAACCCACCCTGCTTTTGAGTCCCCAAGTAGACCAAGTGTATGAGTTTCTAAACCCAGTAGAGAAAGTACACGTTCACATTAAAGGAATGAAGAGCAGGAATGAGGTGAGCAGAACATCCACAGGCTTAGGGAAGGGCACTATTAGCATCCTTTTGATATGCTGTCATGCCACTGGATATCACACATTCAAAGCATTCTCTTCCAGGAAGGTAGAAGAGCTGTGGAGTAGATCTGTGAACAAAAGAGAAATGGAAAATAGTGGCTAATCCCAAATACATCTGAGCAGCAGATAATGAAGAAGAATTATGGCTGTTAGAGACAACTAACACAAAACAATCTAACCATCTTCCCCAAAAGTATGCCCTAAAATAGTGATTCTCAGCCAGACTCGATTTATCTACAATGTCTGGAGACAACCATCTTCCCCAAAAGTATGCCCTAAAATAGCGATTCTCAGCCAGACTCGATTTATCTACAATGTCTGGAGACAATTTTTGGTTGTCACAACTGAGTTGGGGATACTGGGTTACTCCTGGCATTCAGCAGATAGAGACCAGGGATGCTGCTAAATGCTGTTAAACATCCTACAATGCACAGGACAGCCCCCACCACACAGAATTATTCAACCAAAACGTCAACAGTGGTGAGGCTGAGAAACTCTGACCTAAAATGATGACCAGTAAGACTAACCATGGCATAGCAGAAAAGATCCATGAACAGCCTTACGGTAGATCACAATACAGATTACGTAGTCCTATCTTTCATTCCAATGTGAATTCTGGCTATTGCTCCCCTACCACAGTGGCCATGTGCTTGTCTGTGTTGCCTCATAATCCTACTTTTCTAACATGGCAAACAAGCTGCACTTTTATTTTTTATTATTTTATTTGTTTTTTAAATTGAAAATAAGAATTTTTATATAATTATGGCCTATAGCATGATATTTTAATGTCTATCCTTTTTCATATTTCTATACTTTTGTGGTAAAAACATCTAAAACCTATTCTCTTAGTAGTTATCGTCCTCCTTCCAATGAGAATTGACATGTATTGTACCAGGCGGTACGATAAGGTCTTTTGTATGAATTTTTTTGTTTGTTTTACATAATCCTCAGAACAACCCTGTTGGGAGGAAGGCCCTAGTATCCCCATTCTACAGGTGAAGAAAATGAGATCTGTAGAGTTTAAACTGCTTGCTCAAGTCACACCAGATAAAAGTTGAAAAGCCAAGATTCAACTGCAAAAATCAAACTCCAACGTCTGAATTTCTCACTCTGCACTGCCTTGCCCTCCCCAATATTCTACCACCTTGCTCCCACTGGTGCCTAGGGGCTGGCGCGTGCACACGCTCTCTCCCTGTCGATCATTCCACCTGCCCTCTGCCACTCAGTCACCTGCACTGTTCACTGCCTTCTGCTGAGGCAGCTGGGAACAGGCAGTAGGAAAGACATCAGCCCTATTCCCTACCTTAGGGAGGGAAAGGAAGAAAAAGTAAATAAATAAAAGTTAAAAAAATAAAAGGAGGCTACCTTGGGGCAAACAAGAAAGACAGAAAACACAAATCACAGAGCACAAAATCAACTGCAGAAAGGGAAGGGAGAGAATGATCAACAATGAAAGTGTAGGAACCTGAGGATGAGACCAGTAGCACCATCGCCATCTCACGCTCACATGCGGCTCCGCATGCCACGTACCAGGAGGTACTATCAAGAATACAGGATAATCTGTGATTATCCAAGGCATCATATGCTGTGTGACACTGAACACTTCTCCCTAGAGGGACAAGGTGGCCAGGGGATGGTATCATGACTGTGGTGGGCCCAAGTAGGCCCTGAATGATCAGGGATGCATCCACCTGAAACTTTTAGTCTGACAAGGACCTCAAGTCTCAATCTGGTGAAAGTCAAACTAGTTTTTGTTTGGTTTTTGGTGTTGTAGCCCTCAAACTGGAAGATCTGGGAGAGAAAAAACTTGTAATCTGGGGAATCCTTACAAATAATTAAGAAGCCAAATTCAGAGTGGGAGGCATGGAGGAAAAAACACAAAGAGAAAAGTGAGTGGGCTCTCTATTTAGCACAGTAATGTATTCACAGAAATTGATTTTTAAAGGGTTTTTAAAAGTTCTTTCTTGATAGCTATATATATTCAAAATAAGGTAAAAAAATTCATCTGAGTAAATGGCATAAAAAATCATTTAAGTAGGTATTTTTTAGTAAGTATTAAAAAGGGGGAAAGGAGAGGCACAGCATTAGTAGTATTAAATGAACATCCATTACCTAAGGGGTCTTGCTAGAAAGCTCCCTAACAATACAGCAGTGAAGAAATCAACAACATATAACACAGGCTCTAAGTAGTTATCCTGGCACAGATATACATATGCTGTCCTGGTGTCACTCCCCTGTTCCTGTTTCCTCTCTCAGGCCCAGTCTGAGTACCTTTTCAAGTCTCCACCTGGCCCTTGGATAGGGTGTAGAGGGTGTCTTTTCTAGCCCAGATTCCCCACAATATTCTCCTTGTAGCTGCCTGTCTCCCCACGCTCTGTGCCTGTGGGCTTGCAGACTGGCCTTTTCTGGTTCTGGAACCTCACTTTTCAGCAGTTTCTCTTTTCAGGAGACCCTTCAGTTAATTTGTCCTTTTTTCTGCTCTTAAAATAGTGAGATTTGCCCCAATCCCAGTCCCTGTGCTCATTTGAGGATTTCATAAGCTCTTCTCAGAATCCTGTTTCTCTGTTAAAAGCCTCCAAGCTCCTTATAATTAATAGGCCATTTGACTGTTGTATCTTATTTCACTCCTCCTGACCTCTGGGGAGCCAAACAAGATTGTTCAGATGATGAGAGCCCTGACTCACAGTGTCCCATTTTTACCATATATTCCTCTGACACCAAACTAAAGCCCCCTCCATCACTTCATGCCCTAGTTCTTATTTCACAATGAAGGAAAATAGTAATAACCCAGTTTGCTGGATCTGGACTCACTTATGGTGTCTCTAAATGATCTCGATGATGATGACAGGATCTTCAGTAACAAGGACATAAAGCAGACACAGACGTACACTCATACTCAGCTAGCAGATGCCAAAAAAAGTGTTACTGTTCTTCTAGATCTTGCTGACCAAGTCAAATGAATTGAACATTACATTACGGCTATGGTATGCTGGAGCTGTAATTTTTAAAAAACCTTTGACTTGTGAGAGAAATAAAAGGAAGCAGCATACACAGAATAAAAAAGACTGGTCAGAGCTATTTTTATGAGTGCTCTTAAAAAATAGACTAAACAGTGAAAAGTCCCATTGAAAAAGCAGAGCAAGGAAACATAAATTATAGGCCTGATTACCAAATTCTATCTCAAATTAAGGAAGCTTTCCAATAAATTCCATGTAATTACTCTGCAAACTGCTAGAACTCCATGGCTATTTCATCATGAATATATCTGCTATCAATGCAATGGAACAGTTAAAATTATATATGAGACAAGAACTGCTAAAAGATAAAATGGGATATAATCATAAACAGACTATCAAAGTCTAGCATGGGCGCAGATATAAAAATAAATTAAGCATGATATATGTAGTTTTCTGCTTAGTAATCAACATATCAAATCAAGAAGAAAAAGTAATAAACTAGCTCTGGAATAATGAGAACAAATACAGGAATTGAAGACCATCAAGGTGAAGTTGTATATTTGGGACTATAATGAGAGTTACACTATTTCAAACATCTTTTTATTATTTACTTATTTATTTGTTGGAGTATCACTCCATTACCCATGTTGGAGTACAGTGGCATGCTCACAGCCACCCCAGTGTTGACCTGCTGTGCTCCGGCAATCCTTCCACTTCAGCCTTCCAAGTAGCTGGAACTACAGGCACGCACTACCACACTTGACTATTTATTTATTTATTGTAGAGATGAGGTCTCACCAAGTTGCCCAGGCTGGTCTCGAACCTGCAGGCTCAGGCAATCCACTCGCCTTGGCCTCCCAAAGTGCTGGGATTATAGGCTGAGCTACCGAGCCCGGCCTATTTCAAACATCTTAAGATCAAACAGGCAACTTGGTTGTTGATGAGAGACTATTTTAAGTTATGACTGGATTGATCTGTACAAGAATAAAGGCAGGTTTTGGGGGGGGGGAGGGAAAAGGTAAACTGCCAAATACAGTGTCTTGCACATAGCAAGTGCTTACTGTAGTTGTCTCATAAAGATCTGAAATGAATTAAATGTCAGCTGAACTGCATAGCACTATGGATAGACCCCTTTAAGAAACCAGGCAACTGAGTAATTTCCATGCCCTTATTTCAAACTGAGGTTTCAAACAAAACACAATGTCTTACGGACACAGTTTTGTCATTCAAGAGTTGTATAAGGTCTGGGAGAAAGAAACATTTGAAGGCAGAGAATATTCCATCTACATATGGTGGTCAGCAAACAACTAGCTTTTTTGATGACGAAAATATCAAAGCAAATGACTAAAGCCAGTGGCTCTGGAGACTTCACCAGAATGAACAAAGGGATGACCAGTATCAGCCTGAAATAGCAGAAGGAAAGCCCAAACCAGAGGTTTTTCCAGAGAAGGACATCTGCCATTTATGTTTCAACTGTCTACTCTGGAGCAGTGGTACTCAAAGTATGGCCCCTTTAAAGAGGTCTGCTAGGTCAAAGCCATCTTCACAATAACACAATCTTTTTCACTTTCATTCTCTCCTAAGTATATAAGGAGTTTTCCAAAGTCTACAAGATGTGTGATGACATCATTTCTATGACAGCTAATGGAATGAGTGAAACAGCTCTGAGTGCCTGGCTGCTCTCAATGAAGACAGACATTAGAGTTTGCAGAAATGTAAAACAGTGCAACTCTTCTCACCGAATATTTTTCCTTTAAAAGATATTTTTCATAAAAATGTGTTATTTTTGTTACTAGGTATATATTTTTAATGAATAAATATTTTAAAAAATCTTACTTGGAATTTCTAATACAGTAAATAGTTGTACTCCATACACTCAAAAGCTCTTTAGGGTCCTAAAAATTCTTGGAAGAGTATAAAGGGGTCATGAGACCTCACAGGTTGAGAACTGCTTCTCTGGAGCCTTTACTAATTCTGCTGGAACTATCTGCTCACTCTTTCATGACCTAAAAGTCTTTGCTTGATAATCACCCTAAGTGTATTTATATGGGCCAACTGTCTGAAAAAAAAAAAAACACCTGTAAATTAGAAACATAACTGATATGTCAGGGTGATCAGATTATAGATGAATATGTCCTTTCCAATATCATTTGTTGTTTTAATATAATGCTGCTTGTGTAATAAACATATTTGTCTAGTAGAGTTCTTGACTCTGAGGATAAAATAAAAGAATCATTCCTTTGTTAGGTGAATTGATATAACTAAAGGAGAGTGATGGGCTAGGCTGTGAACATTTACCATCTATCCCTGTTCTCCTCAAACAAGCAAGCACATGTAATTCTAGTGCAGGGTTTGTCGAAAGAAGAGAAGGAGCTATTCCAACAGTTTTGATTCTTTCGAGAGGTTCTATAGCTATGAAATAGAGACAGTAATGTTCTTGGAGAACACTCATGGGAAACCCACTCACACCTCATTTTCTTAAATTTCTAAAACCACGCACTTAGTAAACACCAGAGCTCCTCTTAAAAAATGTATGACACTACTTAGGACAATACTATAGTATTTTCTACAGAAAAATACATTTGTTTATTTTTTCATTTAGCTCCCTTTACATGTAAGGGTTTTGTGATCAAAACTGTAGAACACAAATGAATCACTCAGATACTCATCCTGTTCCCAAGAAGTTTATGTTTTGGTAGGGTTGATGGTAACATACATAAATAAGATAAAATCATAAGTGGTGAAAATTGTAAAATAAATTCTTGTGGGTATGACTGGCATTATTACAACATTGAGACACGCCATCTGTTTCATATGTGTATTGTATGATACATTTTTACTAACACTCAGTGTCTCACATACAAAAGATAAAATACAGACATGTGTGCTGACATATGTGTAAATAAGAACTGAAAAAAACCCTCTGAATATATCATTTGTAATGAAGAGCCTGCATTATGGTTAGTACCAAAGAACACTCCGGATAACAGATGTGATATTTTTGAAAAAGCCAAGAAACCGGTACTCACATAGTAAGAGTGATAAGTCACAGTAAGTTATAACAATTCTGGGCCATAATAGAAACTCTAAAGAAAAGCTGTAATAAGATATTGCTTTAAGCCAGTTTGGACTTAATTACCTCATATTTGTGTCCATAAAACCAGACAACCTGTTGTTACTGGGCAGGATTTAGTGAATGTTCCTATAATACTGTGGTGTCCGTACTTGAACACAAATATGAGTACTCCAACAGTAGTCCTCAAACAGGGGTACATGTACCCTTGAGGGTACACCAAGACTTTCCAGGAGTACAGGCATAGAGTCCTTCAAGGGAATCAATGTCTATATCTATGTTTCACACATACACTCTTCCCAAAATTGATCTGCCAGAAAAACTGCTTGTGTTCTTTGAGTTTTCCTTTTCCAACAGCCCTTTAAAAACAGCCACCTTCTTACTTCGCAAACTCATACCAAGGTATCTTCCCGGTTGGAGACCCCTGGGGGGCACCAGGCAACTACAGAAAGCCTTGCTCCTGAGGGCAGAGCAGCAGGTTGAGGACTGACCACCGGATGCCTTGTTTCTTCATCTGGGGACACTCTGGGCAAGTCCCTGTGCAAGTCTCTTTTAGAAATGAGATGGGTGCCAGATTTACTGGCACATTTACTCAAGCTGAAAAATGAAGTCACACTTTTCCTGAAAAAAAAAAGGTTTGGCTTATTTGTTAGTGAGACTTTAGATTATATGGCAGATGCTAAAATATGTCTTTTGCAACTATTTAAACCTTGAATAAAGAAGTCTAGATGCCAGTTTTAAAATGTGTAATGGAACACTTTGTTACTAAAAATACTGTTAGGAGCTATAAGGACAAACATTTGAAAACTGAATACAAACACAATGATCAATGAGAATTTCTCTTTAGGTGATGGTTTCTCCATTTTTCTTGATAAAGATCCTCCTGTGTGGCCCAGCCCCAGGCAATGGTGTGTGTTTTCTGCAATGTGTTGTGGGGAAATAGTAGAGACTTTGGTCCTTTCTCCTGACCTTTCTGAGCCTCTTTTTTTACAGCTGCAAAATGGAGATAATCCCAAACCCTGTCAACTTACCATAAGAATTAGAACTGACAGATGTACAGACTGAGCTCAGTGCTTGGCAGCGCATCTTTGGCAATAAATAAAGAATGGTAGTTATTATATAGTCTCCTATATTTTGGTCTTTGGGCTGTGTGAAGAAAATCACAAATTGGAACTAACTTTAGAATAACTTTAATTTACTGCTCTTTTTATTTGAAAATGTAGCTACTGACCCACCACCTGATGATATGCATTTTGAGCCTTTTCCTCCCTAGAAATGTGGACAGAGTTTAGTTAATTTAGTTACACTCTCCTACCGATGTCCTTTTTGAAAAAAATGGGTTGCCTTCTGGGTTAGGAACAGACTATGTGTACCACAGATTGGGCTATAATTAATAACCAACAATTGGCAGAGTTAATATTCAGATGGAATCCTACTTCCAGGAAACATCTGTCATGTAAACAGCGAAGGCTTGCTACCCACAGTCACTCCAGGGGCCAGCAGACTTCCCATCATCTGGTGGCCTGTTACAGTGCAAATTGTGAGGCCCACCCCAGACCTACTGAATTGGAATCTGCAATTTAACAAAATTCCCATGTGATTCAAATACACATTAAACTGGGAGAAGCAATGGCAAAAAACAGGCCATTAGCAGGGAGGATACACTCGCCAGGTGTACATGTAACTCAGGTGGGAACGTTCTGTTGCATCTGCTTAATTAAAGTTGAGTAAGGTAGAATGATGGAGTCTAACTTCTAGTAATAGACTGATATATGTACACAGCCGAAAATACATACACATATATGAGGGGGTCCTCCAAAAACTGGAATTATCTTTTGGAGGGTGGGCCTTTTATAGTACAGGCTTTCCTCACCTAGCAAGTGTTCTAGGAACCCATCAGTATCAATGTACCTGCTAGTGTTGTTGTGAGAGTCTGTGTTGCAGAAGACGTGTCCCAAGTTGGGGCAAACAAGTGACTGGTTCTTCCACCATGACTACATACCTGCCACACTGCATTGAGTGTTCAGCAGTTTTTGACCAAAAATGGCATGATCCCTATGCCCTACCCTCCCTATTCACCTGATCTCACCCTGAGCAACTATGTTTTGTTTCCCTGGATGAAAAATAGTCCTCAAAGGGAAACATCTTTCTGATATGGAAAAGGTGAAACAAAATACGGCAGAAGTACTAAAAGACTTAAAAATTGACCAGCTCAAAAACTGCTTTGAGGAGTGGAAAAAGCATCTTGATAGGTGTATTGTATCAAATGGAGAGTCCTTTGAAGGTGACTAAAGTTTAAACATGTAAGAATACACACTTCTGTATAAATAAATTCAATTTTTGGGTCCCCCCCCATACACACATAGATCAGTAGTGCTCAATTGGAGGTAATTTTGCCCCCCAGGAGATATGTGGCAATGTCTGGAGACATTTTTAATTGCCACAACTAGGAGATACTGTTAAACATCTTATAGTGCACAATATGACATCCACAACAAAAATTAGCTCAATGTCAATAGTGCTGAGATGGGAGAGACCTTGGCATACATTATACAATATCCCTGCATAAAGGCACATTCATTGGAACTGTTAAAAAGGAGTCACAATTTGACTACACAGCTCTTAGGGGATGAATTTCAGATCTGGAGAGCTCTGTATCTCAAGGTGTATGTTATTTTAAGATTATGAAAACCCTGGTTAATATCTATCAAAAATCACTGATCTGCTCTGGCTAGGAAGCCCAGAGTTCATGATAATCTGTATGAGCAAATAAAATCATGCAAGAATTAACTGGGAAAAACATAAAGTCAGTATCAATGTCTAGAACTGTTAATATGCAAAGAAAAATAATGGAGACAGAAACTTAAGTTACATTAAAGCCCAATCCTGCTCAAAGTAGGAGCAAACTTAAGAACCTCGACTTTACACCTTCTTCACCTATACTCTCTTCAAGACCATAAACTAGACTCAAACTTCAACTGCCAAATGCTCCTGAACATAAGGCAAGAATGTGATTTAGGGTAAGCCTACTCATCGTGACAGAAGTACTAATTTCTCCAAATTGATAGTATAACCAGTCTCCCCCTCGCACACGTACACAACCACACCATGTGCAACAGCATTACACTTATCTAATTGGCTCTGAAAAGGTCCCTTTGTCCTCCTGCCCTCATTTCTCACTAGTTCCTGGTCCTGAGCTCCCAAGTTGATGACTGGAGGTGTTGTTCCATCTGCATATAAACTTGTTTCCCTTCCTGACAGGCTTTACCTGACTAGGCAGTTGACTGCCCTATGGTGTGCTTATAGGAGTTGCCCAGGAAATAGCAGATTATTGGGAAACAAGAAGTAAGGAAATGCTTAGAGAAATGTATTTGAATCATCAGTTTTATGTGCCTAGCCTATAACATGGAACTTGGGGAACAGATGGGGAAGCCAACTAATTTTCAAAAACAATGAAAAAGATGTATCATGCTGAAATATGCATGCTTATTGCCAAAAACACTGAACAAAATGGAAGCAACTATAACTTCTTCAAAACCTTTTTTGCAGGATACTTCACTGTCAAGATTCACTAATTACCATTCCATTTTAATGTTCTTTTCATTATATTGCAAAAAATCTTCCCTGTCTTATATCCTAAGAAAACACATCCCCTTCTCATAAAAATGAAATAGAAATGCTATTATTTAATGAGTTGAAAAGAAATCTTTTAGTTTTTGTGAAAGTGTTCTATAATAAAATGGTAAGAACTGTGGTGTAGAGGGGGGAAATATTTCACTGCAATTATGCTCAATGCATTGTCAAAACCATTAAATCGAATCCTAAAGCTAAAGCAGGAGGAAGAAGCATTTTGCCAAAGTTTCTGTAACTATTTTACCACCAAAGTAGTTTACCCATGGACTCTGCCACTGTGTTGAGAAATCCCATGACCATTTGGGAAGAAGCTTCTATGTTTGTCTTCTCAGGTTCCCAGGTGTCTCAAATACAGAGTGGGGCATGGCCAGAAGCCATGAGCAAGCCTCTCACCAAGACCATGGATGAGGTCATCATCAACCACAGGCAGCATCCTACCCAGCCTCTTCTGATTTCAAGGCCACAGCCTTTAGGCCAGCCTCCTGTTAAGTTCTTAAAACAGAAAAAACTAAAAGTTAGGTTCCCACAAAAAAATCTGGGAATTCTTACATTATACAATTATTTTAAATATGTTCCTCCTGTGTACTCTAATTACAGAAAAGAGCAGATTAGAATCGCAAAAGAAGGGCCCTATATTTGCAAGAATACAGCCCCAAATTAGTTTCCTTTTCAGATATCCTCTCAAATCCTTAACTTTCAAAAAGAAAGTTCTATGGCAAAGATTAAAGACATGCATTGGATAATTAACTCATTTCTTGTAAAAAGATACATCAAAGTATTATGAACTATTTATACTTGATCACAAAGCAAATATTTATAACTTCATCCATGACAAGTCCTTTAATACAGTTCTTCAGGGATTCCATTCTATTTTAGCTTCTGTATAACAATACTGCAAAGCCATTATTACATCCTCTATAATCAGCCCATTCCCAGTGTAATTAAGGGTACCACAAATTTAAAACTGCGACCTCACTACTGAGGTGGAAGAGATAATTTATACTACATGTAAAATGCCTTCCTTTATGCCAACAAATTTAAAACATTAAAAAAATCATGTTATAATAGTTATCATTCACGAGCAAATTATTATTCCCCTGAGAACAGAGTTTTTCTTCCATTATGTGTATTGATCAGACTCTCATCAATAAGCGCTTTCCTACCAAACCCTATGGTCTTCCCAGATGTTATGAAAACTCCAAACCCACTCAGATGCTCTTAGTTCCCCTTATTTAACTGCCATCACCATAAGGATAAGATATATGTGAAGTAGTCCCTACAATAAAGTCATGCTAGTGCAAACCATGTTTTAATTGGCAGAGAGGCCCACCAGTAAAGTGCCTAAGTTCTAAGCAATATGAATAAAATTTTATTTTAACTAAGAATTAGGGAGTTGAACATCAAACATAAATGCACCACATATTTTGATTCAAGCAAACCATTTGCTAAATATAATAACCACATTCATTAAAACAACAACAACAGCAGGAACAACTAACGCCAAATGCTTACCAGGACTATGAGAATTATCCTATTAAATTTTTATAAAAAGTTCTGAGATTAATTTAATTATTGCCCCCATTTTTCATATAAGGACACTAAGCAGAGGCTCAGAGATGTTAAATAATTGCCCAAGTTAATTAGCTGGTCAGAGTAGGGCCTGTCTTAAAGCCAGGTCTAACTGCATCCCAAACTTGTGCCTATTTTCACAGCCTTCAGGCTAGATTGACTACTAATGATATGTTATGCAAGCAATTTAAACCAAATATTCTTGCTCTTACTCTTCTACTTAGGATCCATTGAACTGCAACTGTTACCAATCAATGATAGTCAAATAAAAAAGAAGGTTATCTGTTTATCAAAATTGTCAACCTTCATCAAATTCAGGAACTCCTTTGCATATTCTCTATTAACTGATACAGTCTTTCTAAATTACCTAAGTGTTTAATCACAGCCGATGAGTTACTAAGCACCAATCACAAAATAGAATGCGCTTCATATTTTTCAGATTAAAGAAGCTGATTAATCAGGGAACCGAATTTCAGGAGGAGACAGAAAAGGAGAAGAGAGTCTCTACCCTGAAAGAAGAGCTGTCCAAATTGAAGTCTTTTGCTTTGATGGTGGTGGACGAACAACAAAGGCTGACGGCACAGCTTGCCCTTCAAAGACAGAAAATCCAAGTCCTGACCACAAATGCAAAGGACACACATGCCAAACTAGCCCTTGCTGAAGCCAGAGTTCAGGTAGAAGAGCAGAAGGCAACCAGACTAGAGAAGGAACTGCAAACGCAGACCTCAAAGTTTCACCAGGACCAAGACACAATTATGGCGAAGCTGACCAATGAGGACAGTCAAAATCGCCAGCTTCGACAAAAGCTGGCAGCCCTGAGCCGCCAAATTGATGAGTTAGAAGAGACAAACAGGTCTTTACGAAAGGCAGAAGAGGAGCTGCAAGATATAAAAGAAAAAATCAACAAGGGCGAATATGGAAACACTACTATCATGGCTGAAGTGGAAGAGCTTAGGAAGCGTGTGTTAGACATGGAAGGGAAGGATGAAGAGCTCATTAAAATGGAGGAGCAATGCAGAGATCTCAATAAGAGGCTTGAAAAGGAAACATTAAAGAGTAAAGACTTTAAACTAGAGGTTGAGAAACTCAGTAAAAGGATTATGGCTCTGGAAAAGTTAGAGGATGCTTTCAACAAAAGCAAACAAGAATGCTACGCTCTGCAATGCAATTTAGAGAAAGAAAGGATGACCACAAAGCAGTTGTCTCAAGAACTGGAGAGTTTAAAAGTGAGGATCAAAGAGTTAGAAGCCATTGAAAGTCGGCTAGAAAAGACAGAATTCACCCTAAAAGAGGATTTAACCAAACTGAAAACATTAACTGTGATGCTGGTAGATGAACGGAAAACAATGGGTGAAAAATTAAAGCAAACTGAAGATAAGTTACAGGCTGCTGCTTCTCAGCTGCAAGTGGAGCAAAATAAAGTCACAATGGTTACTGAGAAGTTAATTGAGGAAACTAAAAGGGCACTCAAGTCCAAAACTGATGTAGAAGAAAAAATGTACAGTGTAACCAAAGAGAGAGATGATCTAAAAAACAAACTGAAAGCAGAAGAAGAGAAAGGAAATGATCTCCTGTCAAAAGTTAATGTGTTGAAAAACAGGCTCCAACAATTGGAAGCAATAGAGAAAGATTTCCTAAAAAACAAATTAAATCAAGACTCTGGTAAATCCACAACAGCATTACACCAAGAAAACAATAAGATTAAAGAGCTCTCTCAAGAAGTGGAGAGACTGAAACTGAAGCTGAAGGATATGAAAGCTATTGAGGACGACCTCATGAAAACAGAAGATGAGTATGAGACTCTAGAACGAAGGTATGCTGATGAACGAGACAAAGCCCAATTTTTATCTGAAGAGCTGGAACACGTTAAAATGGAACTTGCTAAATACAAGTTAGCAGAAAAGACAGAGTCCAGCCATGAACAGTGGCTTTTCAAAAGGCTTCAAGAAGAAGAAGCAAAGTCAGGACACCTCTCAAGAGAAGTGGATGCATTAAAAGAGAAAATTCATGAATACATGGCAACTGAAGACCTAATATGTCACCTCCAAGGAGATCACTCGGTTCTGCAAAAGAAACTAAATCAACAAGAAAACAGGAACAGAGATTTAGGAAGAGAGATTGAAAACCTCACTAAAGAGTTGGAGAGGTACCGGCATTTCAGTAAGAGCCTCCGGCCTAGTCTCAATGGAAGAAGAATTTCCGATCCTCAAGTATTTTCTAAAGAAGTTCAGACAGAAGCAGTAGACAACGAACCACCTGACTACAAGAGCCTCATTCCGCTGGAACGAGCAGTCATCAACGGTCAGTTATATGAGGAGAGTGAGGACCAAGATGAGGACCCTAATGAGGAGGAATCTGTGCTGTCCTTCAAATGCAACCAGTCTACTCCCTATCCTGTTAACAGGAAGCTATGGATTCCCTGGATGAAACCCAAGGAGAGCCACCCTCAGAATGGAAAAATACCAACTAGATCCAATGGCAACTTCGTGCAACCTGGAGATCTAGTCCTAAGTCATACGCCTGGGCAGCCACTTCATATAAAGGTTACTCCAGACCATGTACAAAACACAGCCACCCTTGAAATCACAAGTCCGACCACAGAGAGTCCTCACTCTTACACAAGTACTGCAGTGATACCAAACTGTGGTACCCCAAAACAAAGGATAACCATACTCCAAAATGCCTCCATAACACCAGTGAAATCCAAAACCTCTACGGAAGGCCTCATGAATTTAGAGCAAGCCATGTCCCCAATTTCCATGGCAACATTTGCCAGAGCCCAGACCCCAGAGTCTTGCGGTTCTCTAACTCCAGAAAGGACAATGTCACCTATTCAGGTTTTGGCAGTGACTGGTTCAGCTGGCTCCCCTGAGCAGGGACGCTCCCCAGAACCGATAGAAATCAGTGCCAAACATGCAATTTTCAGAGTCTCCCCAGACCGGCAGTCATCATGGCAGTTTCAACGTTCAAACAGTAACAGTTCAAGCGTGATAACTACTGAGGATAATAAAATCCACATTCACTTAGGAAGTCCTTACATGCAAGCTGTGGCCAGCCCTGTGAGACCTGCCAGCCCTTCAACACCACTGCAGGATAACCGAACTCAAGGCTTAACTAATGGGGCACTAAACAAAACAACCAATAAAGTCACCAGCAGTATTACTATCACACCAACAGCCACACCTCTTCCTCGACAATCACAAATTACAGTAAGTAATATATATAACTGACCAAGCTCACCCTCATCCAGTCCATACTGATATTCTTGCAAGGAATTCATTTTTAATCATCCCTCCACATCCCCAAAAAGACTGACTGAACTTGTACTTTGGGAAGGTTTGTGCATGAACTATACAAGAGTATCTGAAACTAACTCAGTCTTGCCTGCATAGTCATATCAAGTGTGCACTTACTGTATATCTTCATTTACATATGTATGAAAAATATTTAGTCTGCACTTGTATAAATACATCTTTGTGTATTTCATTTTCCATAACTCACTTTAATTTGACTGCAACTTGTCTTGGTGAAAGACTTTAACATTTAAAGCAGTAAATAATTTGTTATTTTTACCATTGTTTGCTGAATTTTATTTTGGTCATTTTGTGTTATTTTCCTGCATGTACAATAGAATTTTAGTTCTTGCTCATAATGTCTATTAATTCTTCCTTAAAAACAAACAGGACCTGCTACTCATTTACAGTCAACTTCTGATCACATATTAGAGGAGGAGAAAATGGTTCAAATGAACAAAAATTTGTATCTCTGATTTCGAAGTGAAGTTTGAAGCAAAGTGATCTTTCAGGAGCAAACTTAACTCCATGCTTGGGATGTATCTCTATATCCCTGAGTGCAACACAACATAAATTAAATTTGCTGTTTGTGAGCACATATAAGCTGATGGCAAAAAGTAAAAAGCTTTGAAATGTGATAAGAAGCCAGAAACAACACATTTGGAAATACAAGTTACTTAACAATCAAGTGTTGACTGTATTTCTACTGTAGACCCAAACTCCCACAAAACATATATGTCTGCAACCAAATCTGGAAGAAGCTATAATGACCTAAGCTCTTGAACACTTTGCTTCAAAGCAAAAATGTCATTCTCATTTCTTTTTCCTATTTGGTTCCCGAAACAGTTTGGATTACTTAATGTAGATGCTGCCTATCCTGCTTGTAAAAGTGGGCTGCCATTCGGAAACTTACAATTTAATCGTGTTTTTTTAACCTCTTAACAAGCAAATAAAAACCAAAGATAGCCATGAACGCAAGTTATAGAAAGGCATATGTTTAAAAAGTCATACAGAATGTTAGTTGAGGGAAGTCATAAACTGAATTTCTTCTGTGATTACTATTATGCCATTTACAAGGTAGATGAGAACAACTCAGCCAAATCATCCTAGAAATTCGGACACCTGTCTCATGGGACTCCCTAAGTAAAATCCATACTTCTGAGCAGAGAACAGCTTTCAGAGAAACATTTTAAATTACAAGTTTGGTCTCCAAGTCACATTCCAAAAAAGTGATTTTAGACAATGTAGCTTATCACCATTTTCCCATTTCTAACCTCATAACTGTTAATTTAGTTGGGTCAATTTTATTGCCAATTATTGATTTTAAGCCCAATTCATTTAGACATCTAGGCATACTGTGAAGATCTTTTAGAGTAAAAGGAATCTTTCACGATTATCCTCCTTTTGCCTGCAAAATCAATTTCATGATAATAAAGCAAGGATTTGTTGACAGAAACACTTCCATGGTGATGGGCTGTAACACCAATGCTGTGCGCTTGCATCATCATTAAGTAAATGTGGATGAAAGCTGAGGTTGCTGAGGAATGAGAAAGCTTCTGTTTAAACACATTTATCTTGGGAATCGGCAGTGACCCAACTGTATTACAAAATGCACGATGGTCTAAATGTTTTTCAAAACTATTTTTAAGTTACCTTGGGCTAGCACTCTAGAAGGCGCAGCATGCTTCATTTTAGCTCTCTCAAAGTAGACGAGGATAATGCTGCAGAGGCATGGGATCTTTTTCCAGTTAGTAATCAAGTGTGGGCCCATGTAATGTTCTGGAAGGTACTGATCAACTGATCATAAAATTAGAGGCAACTGAAATTAGAAAGAATTCAAGAACAGTCTTCCTAACTTTGTCACAAATGGCACACACAAAAAAACATGTTTGTGTGGCACTGGAGGAAACAGAGAGGCAGAGATAACCAGCCCAAAGGGGTACCCATCACCCCAGATTCCTCCTGGCTGTCCCGAGTGCAGGCAGAAGGGAGGAAATCCATTCTTGGCACACTTGTAACTTAACAGAGTCAGGAGCTTCAGTCTGTTCATCAGTCTACCCATTTTGTAAGGATTCAATTTCTTATATGAGCCACAGTGATCCTCTACAATAAAGTTAACACTACAAGTCCTGTGCTCCATGACTATAATGTACAAATTCTCATTTCATCATCTGCTTGAGATCTTAACTATAACAGGCTTCCTAAATAATCTAACATTCCTAAATAGTCTAACATAACTAGAAGTTTACCAAGCCTTCAAGGATTACTTCACTTTTAGAGGTTCCTCTACTGGGAGGATTCCTTTAGTATAATAATTCATAACAGCATCAAAATAAACTTTAGGAGACAGAATTATAATTTACATGTAGATTACTAAAAGTACCACTAATTAAAGTTCATTGTAAAGACAGCATAATTTCTGCAAAACATTGTTTGGTCTTTAATTTTACAAAAGTTTCTTATATCTTTGGTGTGTGTGTCTGATGAAAGAGAGCAAAAAAGAGACAGGAAGATTACGGAACGTTCTTTTTTATTGACACACAACTACAGAACCCTCCCTGAAAACCAGGACGGAAAAAGAAAGTGACACTGGGAAATCTTCATATGAAACATGTGGGGGTAGAGGTTTGCATTCTTTTGTATTCTTTGGTCCATGAGAGGCTCATAAAAGACTGTTTTTATATATAACTGAAAAACTCATATCATCCTTTCACTGGTCAAAGTCCCAGCTTCAGAATCAAGTTTCATCTTACTCACAGTCCTGCTATCTCTTTGAACTACAGGACTCTATCATAGAATTGTAAGTTTTTACCACATTCTATTTTCTATCTAGAAGTAATGGCAAAACTTTCCCCAAGAGAATGCCACTGCCCTCTAGAGGCACTGGCAAAAATAAAATCATCATTCTTACTAGAAAGACTGTGTAATTACTTTAGTTGAATCTTTACATATAAAAAAGCATCTTGATTCTTGTTTAAGATCAGGACAAAATTACATAAACTCTATTCAGAAGGTCTTTATAACTTATTATGCATGGGCTCTTCATGACACCTAAAGGATAAAATTAGGAGCACTGGGAGATTGTTGTAGGAATATTTTATTTAAAATTTTTAGATATTTGTAGCCTAAGGATTCTATGATCTTTACTGATTGAAATATAACTCCAAATAAAAACATGTTTTAATAGCTTCTTTTGATTATGAATATTTACAAAGTGAGTCTCCTTTAAAACATGTTAAACAAAGGCAGGGAGAGACCTTTAAATTAACCAATATTCTAGTTTCCCTATACTTTGGTTTCTGTTATTACTAAGGTATTTTTCCTCCAAAATAACCATTTTGCTTTGCAAGCCCAAGAAGAAAGATAATCAGGCAAAAATGTATGCCCCAAACAGATCGGCATGTTTCAAAGTAAAATCCAAGACACCTGAATGAGAATCCCCTGATATTAACATTAAGTCCTAACCAGAGCTATCAAATCAATCTCTAGGGGGTTAGTGCCAAGGAAGCTGCATTTTAACAAGCTCTTCTACTGATCAGTATGCACCCTAAAACTGTACTTGTCATTTGAACTTTTCCTGGGTAAGCAGTAGGCTGTACAATATTCTCTCTTAGCACTGGGCAGCGGCAGGGAGCCACAGCTCCCAGTCAGCTGCACACTCAACCCATACTCTACAGTGGACTGTTGCCACATGACTTTGCCCAACTGTAGGCTAATGTAAGTGTTCGGAGCACATTTAAGGTAGGCTAAGCTAAGCTACAATATTCAAAAGAGTAGTTGTATGAAATACATTTTGTACTTACAGTATTTTCTACTGACAACGGATTTATCTGGTTTGAACCCCATTGTAAGTCTAAGATCATCTGTACTGATAAACACGGGCAAATGTTCTCTAACCTTAGTCCCACTCTGAATTACACCTGTCCCAGGAAGTATGGCTATTCCACCCTCTAGTGGCTGGCATGACAAACAGAAGGCTTATTCTCCAAGTTTTCTTTTTATTTAAAAGGAAAGCTCAATAAAAACTACCATTTTATTGGGTGGGAAGATTCCCAGTTTTATAACAGAAGCAAAGAGTAGAACCAAATCTTTGGCTGAGCTGGGCTGAGCTGCAGCAGGCTGTCTGACACCTACAAGCTCTGTTTCTCTCTCAGATACCAGGCCTTCACCTTAACTCTGTAGCATGTCTTGGGCATGATCCAGAACACACATTACAGAGGGCAGTTAGATGAACCAAAACAAAGGACTCATTCACCTAGGGTACAGTGAAGCAAAAGCAAGAAAGAGCAAGGAAGAGTAGTAGTTTACTAAAGGTCCCAAACCTTAAGCTTCTTTTAAATTCATCATCCTCTGGATTAAGCTCCAAGACCTTTCCTTGCCAACTAATGGGCCCTTTCCACTCTTCAAGCTACATCAAGAAGGGTAAAGCTTTTGTGCAGTCAATATATCAGAGCAGGCATCCCCAAAAGGCAACACTGTAGAGTAAGGAATCCTTAGGGAACCCAGTTAGTTAACTGGCCAACACCTTTAAGTACTTTATAATTTGACAATGAATTAACACCGTTCACATGGCAGCACTTACAAATCTGTCAACATTCCATCAGGACACCAGGTTTTTACACTTAGAAAGCTGCCACTAAAATGTACTCTGGGTTGAGCTTTGGCATTCTAGTCAGCCATCCCAGGGACAATCCTCTTTACTTGTGGCCTCATTTTAAAATTCTCTGTCAAAAGAAATAAAAGTTATCTGATTATTTGAGGTGATTTTTAAAAGCCTGAAACTAGTTTTCTTATTTTAGTGAGTTCTCTTTTCCCTAACAATCAAATGGTCCTGGTATGATTGTTTTGAGTGGTTACTTGAGATAGTCTCTTTGCTGTTGTTGTTGCTGGCCTCTGCTTTGTTTTGCTTTTTGAAGGCTAGTCACATTTGATTAACTAACAGTGTACAAATACAGACCCTACAGACCTACCAAGCCATTCCTGAGGTCTCCAGACAGGTAGAGGTAGGTTTACTAATGGACAGTCACGCTGTGGTTGTTATAAGCTAATAAAGACAGAATTGAGGGGAATCAGAGAGGACTCTTTAGAAAGGTCTAAACAGAAGAGGAAGCTATCTCTTAAGTTCTTTGAATTCCTGTTGAAACTCATTTTTCCCCCATTAAAGCAAAGGTGGTTGGTTGTCTAGACTCTATCTTCCCAAAGGTATGTAAGAAATAGAAAGCCCTAGTTTAACTTAAAACTGTAGTTTATAACAGACTATTTTGGAAACAAACAAACATGAATGTGCAAATATACATATGCGCTGCGCCAATCTGTCAAGTGAGTGGAAACAATTCTTATATAACAACACCCAAGTCTCAGTGACAGACACAGCGTTACAGTATGCAGTGCCAATTCTATCCCTGGTGACATACTGAGAAAGCTACTTCGGTGTAAAGGGCAGCATTATAAATTGCATTTGATCCTTTCCACTACCTACGGTGGTAGACAAGTTACCTAATGTTGTTAACTCCTTGTGCTCCACCTCATAATCCTGCCACTTCAGCCAGAACACTCGGAATGCCCCTAAACATATGCAGGGTTTTCCCCTTTCTCCTCTCTACTGCTCTACATAGATAGAATTCTTATCTCTCGAGAGAAATAAGACCCACACTGAAAGGTCTGGCTCAAGGCTCACCTCTTCTGGAATCTTCCAGGATCACTGTAACCCATAGTGATCTGCTGCACCTTCCAACTCCCAACTTGGCAAGAGCTCATCTCTACCATAAATCAAAAAATTAGCCGGGCGTGGTAGCACGCGCCTGTAGTTCCAGCTACTCAGAAGGCTGAGGCAGAAGAATTGCCGGAGCCCAGCAGGTCGAGGCTGCGGTGGCCGGGAGCGGCTACTGCACTCCAGTCTGGGTGGCAGAGTGAGACTCCAACAAAAAAAAAAAAAAAAAAAAAAGGAAGACTGATGCTCCCCAAATCATTTTTTTAAAGTAAGCACTACAGATTTTCACAGGTCAGAGGGAGAAGTATCAGAGTTCAATCTTGTCCATCTCCAAATTCTACTTCCAATACAGGATTGCAATAACTTCAGACCAAGGACGCAGGCCAAGTAAAAATTGCCATTGCAAAAGAAAGTCTTTAAGTTGGTTCCTATGTTTCACTTTGTAGTAATCAATTAATTAATTGAAGCATATAAAACCTGATTCAACACAGTCCTTCTCCAAACAATTCAAGTGAATTCTGCAAGAATGTCTTACTATCCTTTACTACATTTTTTTCCTTCTCTCAAAAAAAAGTGCTATTTATTTCCTGTTCTTTTGGCTTTTCACAGTGTTCTTGCTTGAATTTGATAATATTAGTCACTTTTGGAGCCTCAGAAAACTACCTTTTTTTTTTCAGGATTAGAAAATAGTTTATTTAGAAAGTAAATTAGAGAGAGAAAGAGGAGATTCACTTCCCCAAGGTAGGGGAAGGGGCCAAAGCCAGGAAACATGACAGCCATAGCTCAAAGAGCGCAAGGCTACACCAGAATCTAGTAAGGCAATGGCCAGAAAACTATCATTTTATAGAAAGAGGAGTTAACTAAAAACTGCAACAGATCCTCAAAAGATATATAAAAAGGGGCAGTTCCTTTAGGGCCACAGGGAGGGAGTTAGCAGGCAGGGATCCCACTGAGAAGGACAACATCTCTCATAGTAATGTACATAAGCAGCCCACTGATTTTATAGAAAACTATTTTCTGATTATAAGAATAATATATATTAATTACAGAAACTTCAAAAAAAATATAAATGCCTCCGAGGCTGCTGATTTTCACTTCTAAGAGGGGCAATGAGAGGACAATGGACTATTTTTTTGAGCAAACCTATCAACTATGGCCCTATTCCAGGCTTTTCCCAGACTGCCAATGAGGAAGGAAATATGCTTTGGGGGAGGTCATCCTGTCCTTACTGCATGCCCCTATGCCAAGAAGTGGCAAGTGGCACCCCCCACCCACCAGAATGCAAGTTAATGTAATCTGTCTGCTTGTTTCAGACACAATGGCTGAGAGGCCGGCCAGGTCACAGGAGGAGAAGGGCAGGAATTCCTGTCACCTACCAGGCCAATCAGTGCCTAGATAATGGTTCAATCACTATGCACTATTCAAGTAATGGGAAGAAATGCCTCTTTGGGGGCCTGTTCTCAGAACTAGTTATACTCTTATCCATAAGATTAGGTAGCCTTGTACAGGGGATGTGAGCACATGATAGGACCCAACAAAATTCGCCTAACAGGCTCTGGGACATGAACGTAGAAGTACCTATGGTGGGAGAAGGAAAGGGTGGCAAGTGAGGGGGAATTACATTTTCTCCCTTGGCTGTCTCAGCCACTTGAATGGTATCAACAATTTCTCATATGATGACCCTTGAAGCAACATCTCCCAAATTTCAATCATACTAAGCAGTTCCACATTGAAGGCTCAACTACACGTCAACCCAAAAGACTGTCCTTCTTGAACTGCTCTTTGTCCTACCTCTGTTGATGGTCCATTGCCTTTCCCCATCACTCAGGTTCAACAACTGGGAGCCATTCTCCACTTCTCTGCTCATTGTTCAGCCAATCAGCCACATTGTCTTGTTCTTTCTTTCTCTGTCCCCCCTCATTCTTATTTGTATTACTACTCCCCAAATCCAGACCTCTGAACAGATGGTACTGTAAGATGGTCTGCTACATTTAACTCCTCACTTCTCTAATCCAGTCTTCACCTCAAACACCATTCTGATCATAGCAATACTCCAGCCCCCCAGAACCAGCACTTAACATTACTTGGCGCCCAAAGTCCAAACTTTCATCTCTTGCCTCATCTCCCTCTGAAGTTCTGGACCCTCACAGAACACAGAACTAACTATCCTCTCACACACCACTGCGCCTTTCTACCTCTGCTCATGCTATTTTTAGGGCTGGAATGCTCTTTTCCCTTTGTTCCTCATATTGAAATCCTACCATCCTGCTCATGTTACTTCCTCTGGAAAACCTTATTTTTCAGTCTTCTGCCGGATTTAAAAACACTTCTGCCTGTACTTTTATTATGGCACTTTATTCTGCCTGTTATAATTATTTGTTACTCCTCCCATATTATAATCATGAGAGCAGGAATTAGACATCATTTATTTTTGAAACCCTTATATCAATGTATCTGAAAATGCAGTCACTGACCACCTTCATCAGAATCATCTAGGACTCTACAGATTTTCACGTTCCCAGACCTGTTAAACCCCAGTGCAGGGATTCTGCATCTTAATAAGTTCTCTGGGCATATAAGGTAAGAACCGCTGTCTGACACTAAATATTGTCGGACTTAAATATTGCTCATAGCAGGTACCCAACAAAGGCTCACACAGCTCACAGCACACCTTGGGGCCACAGCTGGCCTGCATTGGTTCTTCCCATAGAATCACAGAATGTCATGGCCAAAAGACTGATCTCATAGAATGACTTCATTTTTCAAACACTTAAAAAAAAAAAAAAAAAAAGAGGAAAGAGCAGATAGCATGTTTCCAGGTGAACTCTAAAAAAGAAAGATTCACAACAAGACCAAGCAGTACAAGGAGTGTAAAGGATGTGAGAAGGGGCCTTTTCTAGGCCAAAGATGGTTACAAGTCCAGCCCAGGAATCAGCACTGCTTATCCAGCTGCCTCAGCTCTTACACTTAGTAACATATCTTAGTAATAAATAATTGGACAGATAGGAAAACAAGAAAGATTTTAAAAGATGAAGGAAGGTAAGTTATGATTACAATCAAGAAATAGGCATGTTAAGAACAGATATAAAGAAAAAGACAAAGATGGTCATAACAATAACAAAAGTGACAACTGACACTTACATGACACCCTTGATGGGCCAGGGACTTCCCTGCACAATATCTATACCTCCCAAAGAACACTTGCAAATAGGTATTTTAATCTCCAGGTGAAGATCACAGATGAGGAAACCGAGGTTTACATAAGCTAAATGGTTGCTCAAGGACATGCAGCTAGTTAGGACTCAAACAGGATGAACAAAAGACTGTTTGGCTCCACAGTCTGTGCTCAAGCTACTAACTCCAAGCTGTTGGCGAATATAAGCCTGAGAGTGACTACAAAAATTAAATGGGTACAAATGAAAGCATGAGAAAGAAAAAGGAGGGGGGCGGGTGGAGAAAGGATACCAAAAAGTAAAGTTGGCCTGGCTGGTGGCTCACACCTATAATCCTAGCCTGTAGAGACGCTGAGGTGGAAGGGTCACTTGAGGCCAGGAGTTCATCACCAGCCTTGGCAACACAATAAGACCTCGTTTCCACAAAAATAAAATTAAAAAAAGAAAACATGAGGTACAAAAAAACTTGACAGATGAATAAAAAGAGGATAATCAAGGAAGACAACTATTAAAGGTTAGTATATTTTATTTTAGCATTATATTTCTATGTGTCTGGCATAAAATGGAAGCAATGGGGTTAGGATGTATTTTGAAAACTATATTTTAGTGTTTATTCTTGGATTGCCCCCACTGCCCATTGTGTAATTTCCATAGAAAGAGAGATTGGGAGGTAATACTTGCCACATTATAAAATAAAGGCACCAAGTGACCTAACCTTTGCCTCAGACCCTGGACAACTAGCTCTTTTACATAAATCTAGAGATAGAACACTACTAAAAACCAAATGTTCTCTCACAGAAAGTTAATGGGAATAAGCTCATCAAACTAAAGAGTTTCCCTTTAAAGGACCCCTTGCCATGCAAAACCACAAAACTTTTAGTGATAACGTTTTATCGTATAATGGGGAAATTCTGAGAAAATCAAGAGAAAAAAGCCAAAGCAGTATATGAAATTTTGGGCTACCTGCCAGATTCTTTATCTGTTATTTCCACCCACCCCCACAAATTAACAACAATTTGCCAAACAATATAAAAGACAAAAGAAGGCAATCATATTTCAAAGATATTTTTCTCCAGTTCAGCATTTCCTCCTTTTCATCACCACATCCATCATCATTACTTATGTACTTTCCCATTAAACACTAAGATAAAAACGAAAATACAGAAACACTCTCATTCTGATAACACATGGCCTTGACCAAGCATTCCACAGCTGGGTCCCTGGAGGGGTCAGCAGCCTGAATCCACACCCTCCCACGCCCCACATCAATTGCCACAAATCAAAGTGACCGGAGATCTCTGGGAGTCTTGACCTTCCCAGTCTCTAGAGCTAAGGTGTGATGAGGGGTCCTGCAGTCGTCAGGATCACTCCTGAGGGAACACTGGTTTTTTACATAATATGACACCAATACATCTCCAAAAAGTTCAAAGCCATTACAAGATTAATTTAATTTACAGCAAAGGAAACAGTCTAACCCAAACTATCTAACTAGGATCTGATAGCTTCCCCCTGAATGCTGATTTTGTTCTGGTATATTTTTAGATGTTTGCCCTTATGACAATGTGAGAGAACGCAAGGGCCATGTAGAAACTGGGCTACAGAACTGAGGCTCTGAATAAAACTGAAAACATCTCACCTTTCTATACTTCTTTTGATCACCATGGCTCAATGCCATCTGATGACTTATATTAACTGGGGAGTCTTGGACATTGCAAGGTTTCTTTTTAGAACCTATGAATAAAACAAACCAACTCTTTGAGAATTTCATATATTCCACAAATATACTCCTCTGCTTTCTACTGTTCCCTAGCCAGAACCACTGCTTCTGCCTCATTGAACTCAGCATCCTTCAGATTTATAATCCATTCCAAATCCCAATCTCCACAATGAACTGAGTTAAGCATTTAAAAAAAAAATGTTTTCTTCTATGAATGAGCTCTCCAACTTGCTTAATCTCCTCCAAGACATCTGCTTTCTGATGAAACCCAGGAGCCGCCAACTCTGAGCAGAACATTCACTGTGTGGTCTTAAGAGAGCCATATGCAAGGATTCCTCTAGCAACAGGCACTCCAAATTTGGATAAAACTTTCTTGGAGTTACTTGACATAATGTTCTATAGAAATGATCCAAGAGATGACACATTTTAATGCGCCATACCTCATTTATTGAAATATGTCCAAGTATAAAATTCATACAAGAAAAACACACCATTATTTTTTAAGATTTGGGAATGACGTTTAGGGTTGTCCTAATAAAATAACCAGCCTTTGCTGCCATCTAGAGGCACAAACTAAGTACAGAAATCAGTCACAAAGAAAACACAAAAAACTTGCACATCAATGATGTAGAAATAATAAGAGCCCAATAACTTTCCGGCCGCTGGTCCTATCAGTGACTACCATCCCAAGCCACATTTTCTTCACCAACACGTATCAGTGTAGCTTAAAAGAAGTAAACCCCACCCATACTGTGTTTCAAGACAATTAGTTTATTGGACAAATTTAATAAATGTGGTGCTTATTAGAAGCTCACATGCCCATATTTCACTCCTAGACAATTGAAGTCACAGGTTCTGAGATTGGGTCTGGGCATCTGTGGTGTTTTAAAAGATGATCCTGGCCAGGCTTGGTGCCTCAGCCTGTAATCCCGCGCTTTGGGAGGCTGAGGTAAGTGAACTGCCTGAGCCCGCGGGTTCAAGACCTGCCTGGGCAACTTGGCGAGACCGCATCTCTACAATAAATCAAAAAAATTAGCTGGGCGTGGTAGTGCATGCCTGTAATTCCAGCTACTTGGAAGGATCTCTGGAGCTCAGCAGGGCAAGGTTGTGGTGGCTGGGAGCGTGCCACTGCCCTCCAGCCTGGGCGACGGAGTGAGACTACAACTCAAAAAAAAAAAAAAAAGACGATTCTGATGAGCATCCTTGCAGGTAACCACTAGGTCATAATACCCTGGCCTTTCACAGTGCAGAAATACAGCCCAGGTGGGCCAGAGGTCCAGGTGAAAGAAAACCTAAAGCTTACAACGAAAGGAGGTTCAATTATGGCAGCATTTCTCAAAGTGTGGTAGGCTGACCACCTATATTAGAAAAACCACTCTGAAAGTTAATTAAAAATGTGGTTTCCTGAGCACATCCACAGACAAATGAATTACACTGTACAGGGGTAAGGCCAGGAGTCCATAATTTAAATAGGATCCCTACATAGATTTCTGTATACTGAATTGAGAGACCCAATCTAAATGTTGACAAATTTATAGGACATCACAAAAACCAATCTTGGAAAGGCTATTACTAACATAGCCTGTGGTCACAATACCAGCAGACTTGATTAGTCTATCACTGATTTATAGTGTACCTTTTACTGCTCATAGTTGGGTTAATATGGCTGATGTTCACAGAAATGTCCTAATCTCTGAGGTGATTCTGTCCTATTTAATCTCTTAATATAATTTAGTGTTGCTTTTTTCTAATTTTATACTTACTATAGAAAATGTGGAGAACACAGACAAAGGTAAAAGAGCCCCTAAAAACCTACTAACCACAGTTAACTAATGACAGCATGGGCGGATTTTCATCTAGTATTTTCTTTTCACACATAAATATTTAAAGCATGCATAGTTTTTAATCCTGCTTTTAATATTTCTAAGTAAAAATTTTTCTAAATCTTCAAAAGCATCATTAGTTATAGACAGCATATTTTCATGACTATACTATAATTCATGTAACACAACCTGATTGTTGGAGTATTAAAGTGTCCATTTTCCACCATTATAAATAATACTAAATCAAATACTCTTGCCTGCCTCTAATTATTTCCTAAAAAAAAGATTCCTAATAATAAAACTAAGTCATAGAGCTGAGTTTTAAGGTTCTTGATACATACTACAAACTGCTCCCATAATCATCCTTGAAGCAACCCACTCACCAAACTCTTACTGTTAAAAATCCTAAAAATCTTTAAAGGCCAAGTCAAAGGCTACTTTCCTCATGATGCTCTTAGACAATCTCATCCCAAACTAATCTCTCTCTGGCAATCTCACAGTTCTTTATTGTGATTAATTTGGGACACTACTTTTGTTAATATCCCACTACACTGTGACTGCCAAAAGGCAAGAAACATAATAACCTTTTCATCTCTGTATCTACCACTATCTATTGTTAAGGCCTTGCACTAAGCATATGTTTGACACGTGTTAGCAAAACTGCTTTGCTGAAATTTTTTTCTTCAGCTCAACAATCTTTAATCTAATATATCCCTCTAACTTAGTTCTTTCAAAGCCAAATCCTCGAAACAGACTCCATGTCCTGAGCAAAGTCTGCTTTTCCACCAACTGTATCACTAACTACCTTCTCTTCTTTTGTTTAATTCAAGATCAAGGAGGTATACAAGCAGAGCACCCCAACACGGATCCCTAAACCAAAATCTACAGGCATCACTAGGATTTCCACTAAAGACCCCCCAGGGCCTATGGATAAGCCTATTCACCAAAAAGCCTGTGGGAAGCTACACATCATAAGAACTGTCACCTCCAACACTTTCCTCCACGTGGGAGGGAAAAGGTAAGTCATACCAGTGTACTGCTAGGATATATTCATCTACAGAAATATATGGCAAGCTAAATTACCACTGTGAAAGGCCAAAGAGGAAGGACTATCTCTCCAGGAAATGGTGAAGCAGCAAACTGACAGATGGTGCATTCACAAGTTGTTGGACCTGGTGAAGATCATCCTTAAAGGAGCAGCACATCTACAATTAGTTTACCTCCATTATGTGTATATGCACATACACACAGTCATAGGTCTGGATCCATACCAAATTCCTCATCCTACTTATAATCTAACCCAAATATGAACTATCACAGCCTGGGATAGGACTGAACTTACCAGGACAGTTCAAGAGTATTCTGGAGAACACAGAAGTAATTCTTCATTCTATAGAACTTTACTGACTAATCATATTATGTTTTTTAAAAAATGGCCTAGTAAAAATTACTAATGTGCTTTAAGAAAGATTACTTCCACCAAAATAGGATAATTAAAATTATACTTCAAGTTCTAAAATTATGAATTATTTATGACTAGGAAGAAAAGTGGCAATTCTTAGTCACAAGAGAAAAGTAACAACAAAAGTGAGAAACAAGGGAATATATCCTTTGTGTGGCATATCTGACAGTCACTGGTGTTGTGTGCATACTTGACTGCTGACACTTGGTTTACTGTCCCATTTTTCCAGGAGGTAGCCCCTCCTGTATATAACAGGCCTGTATATAATGCTTTGTAAGACAAACCGTTTTAGACTAGCATTGCTGCTTTCTATAGCAATCAGGGCATATGGGAATCAAAGGTCAGTAACACTGAGATCTTTTTAGGGACATAAGAATCACTGTTCTGGGTGTTCAACAAGTTATCATCTCCTAGGACCTTCTGTACCCATATCTCTTCTCTGAATGAGCACTACAGAAAAATCAGTAAATTAACTCAACAAAAGCTTGGGATCAGGAGATGCAAATTCCAATCCTATCTTTTCATGCATGTGATACTGAGCTTGGCATTCACCAACCTAAGCCTTGAGTTTCCTATATGTAAAACAGGAAAGTGGAATAATTCCTCAGGTCCCTTCCAGTTCCAATAACCTACAACTACACCCAACTACAGAATGCTAAATTTGAAGAGCTGTATAAGGCTGGATACAGTTCTTCAGCAGTAAGCTAAAGTAATTCATCACACTGAAAACTCTCTCATTGAATCAAGAGAAAGATGTGTCTGTAATTCAGTATGGACAGAGTAACACATGACATTTTAAGAGAAATAAGACATTTGACACAGAAGACAGTTACATCACAAAAAGCCTCAATGGGGGGGAGGGCAATGAAGAGCATAACCCAATATGTTCTGTGATCCTTCACCAAAAACTGGAGGCATGATCCCAGAAGAAACCCTGTGGCTGAGGACTGTTTCAGTCAGCTGTCCTGGGTTGGAGCCAGCAGAGTACGAACCAAAGAACTGCCATTCCAGATACTCATCAAGCTAAGGCCACTTCAATGCACTGATGCCACTGTACAAACACCCCCAGTTTCAAGGAGGAGAAGGGGCTGGAGGCCTGGACAGCATTGAGAGGGAAGATGAGCAGCAGTCCCAGCAGGCTAGTGGCAGAGGGAGAAGGTAGGGAGGTCAAGTGAATTAAAAGGTTGAAGTGGAAAAGGCTAAGTTAAAGGAAAACAGTAAGAAACAGTGGAAGGGAATGGACCACAAAAGAAGGTGATGAAGGTCTGATACCGAAAGGATACATATTTGTGTGGGGTGCTTAGCCCTGTGTCTGACATAAAGCAGGTATTTGATAAATCTTGAGTGATCAGAGGATAAGTGAATGAGGAAGAAAAAGACCACTGAGTCAAGACATAAGTGTGAAAATGTGTCAAGAGATGGCAATGGCAAATGGCAAGAGTTAGGAAAAGCACTATGACCAGGTGACATTCAAGATTGGTAAATTATGCTAATGGAAAAAAAAACCCCACTGGACCCTCCATAGTGAAAACCAAACAGATTTTAAAAAAGCATAATACAGGAGGAAAAAAAAGGCACCAACAATAGTCCCAGAAAAACAAAATACTCTGGGAAAGTTTACTTCAGAGAGGAGCACAAAATATGTTGTATGTAAAAAAATCTCAAAACTGTTGTATCCCATGTCAATAGATACCCTAAGGGACATTTTTATGCCAGGCTGGCATATGCGCAAGAGCATGCAAGAAAAGAAGGACAAGATAGTGTACAAGTTCTATAAAAAAAAAAAAAAAAAGAAGGGCTGAAAAATATCGACACTTTCATGGCAATCAGCAGAAACTTATGTTTAAGTGGTAATACAGTTCTAATCCTACAAAGTCTTCAAAATAACATTCTATTTTAACAAAAGGGTTACCAACCAAAAAAATGCTTATTTTATTTCAAGCAATATGTAGTATAATATAAATGCAAATACAACTAAGAACCGGGAATACTATTTGGAGTTCAACAACTGAAATAGGTAGAATCCTGCCTCCTGATCACAATCCTGCTTCTGCAGAACAATGGCCCCTCTGCAGAACAATGAAAATAAAAGAAACCATCCTACTAATTCTAGAGTGACTTCAGTTAAATATTTAAAAGTAAACAGATAAAAATCCAAGTTAATGAAAACAAATCCAATTTGTAACAAAAAATTTTAAAACCTGATACTTTTATGTTGAAACCTTTTCTCAGTCTTTAATTTATTTAGCTTCAATGATTTCTGAACTAATCTCCTTGTAATTTTACAAAATCAAATGTCTGATTTTAGCAGAAATGTGACTGGTCTCACATATGACTGATAATTATGGAATGAGAAATGAAGTAACTAACGCACAACACAATTCTCTCTAGAGTATGTTTCAAATTCCTTCTTCTGGAGACATGTGACATACAACTTGGGGTCTGACTTTGAGTCTGGGATGGGTCTGCAAACTTTGGTTTGTAAGCCAAATTCAGTCCACTGTCTGTTTTTGTATGGTATACAAGCTACGAATAGTTTTTACATTTTTTTTTTAATGTAAAAAAAACAGCTGGACACGGTGGCTTAAGCCTGTAATCCCAGCATTTTGGGAGGCCGAGGCGAGAGGACTGCCTGAGCTCAGGGGTTCGAGACCAGCCTGGGTAACTTGGTGAGACATCATCTCTACAATAAATCAAAAGATTAGGTGGTGCACGCTTGTAGTTCCAGCTACTTGGAATGCTGAGGCAGAAGAACCACCTGAGCCTAACAGGTGGAGGATGTGGTGGTCATGAATGTGCTACTGCACTCCAGCCTGGGCAACAGAGTGAGACTACAACTCAAAAAAAAAAAAAAAAAAAA
>NW_007249796.1:0-1574 GCF_000164805.1 Carlito syrichta | reverse complement strand
AAAAAAAATCTAAAGACTATTTTGTGATGTGAAAATTATGTAAAATCAGGCCAGGCGTGGTGTCTCAAGTTTGTAATCCCAGCACTTTGGGGGGCCGAGGCAAGAGGACTGCCTAAGCCCATGGGTTTAAGACCAGCCTGGGCAACATGGTGAGACCTCATCTCTACAATAAATTTAAAAAATAGCTGGGCATGGTAGCATACACCTGTAATTCCGACTACTTGGAAGACTGAGGAGGAAGGATCGCTGGAGCCCAGCAGGTCGATGCTCGGGTGGCTGTGAGTGTTCCACTGCATAGTCCATAAATAAAGCTTCATTGGAACACACAGTCACATTCATTTGTTTACATATTTATTTTCTATGACTTATTTTACTATATATCAAGCTGTGACATATTTAATTAAATATAATTATATGAATGCATCTGAACTAAAGAATATCAGATTAACAAAAGATCAAAGGATCGGTGCCACAAAAGAATGTAACATTATTGTTGAATCTAAGCAGAGAAATGGAAGTATTTATAGAACTTCCACACCTACGACTGGTATTTTCAAGCAATTCATGATCATACAGCAGAAGTACAGCAGAAACTACTGAATGTGTGATTTGGAGAAAGATATAAAAATTTGTACCTTTAACTTTCAGATTTGTTGTCAAGAACCACTCATTTAATCATATGCAAGAATCATGGAAATCATATGCAGTACGTAAAACTAGCCCATGCAGGTTATCGGAGGGCTCACTTGTTACAGTCTTTAAGTACAGAACCATGACTAAAAATGTAGCTGTTTTTCTCCCTTCGTTCTTTCTCCTCACCTTTTAAAATTCATCCTGGCCATTTTTTGCCCTTGAACATCTGCCTTAATACATGCATTTTGACTGAACCACATCAATGTTCAAACTCTATAATGTAAACTGATTATGCTTTTTCCATCTAATTCCATTACAGTGTCTAAAAGAGCATAAGAACTCAATAAATGACTCTGAAAATGACAGAAACCGATCCTCCATTGTATGTTATCAACATCTGCTATAAATACCCCGAGTCTGAATTTTATATGCAGAGGCAATGTCTTTCAACATCTATAATGCATGACTGCCAGTATGTAAAATTAATACTGTAAAGATCTAAAGGTCTAACTTTGGTGAGAAAAAAGAAACAAAACAGCACAAGCCTGGTTGTTTGGGTTTAAAGAAAAGATCCAAGGTATACCCCACTTTATCATTTCCACAATCAGTGTAGATAAAGCTATGTAATTTGAAGGAGATACCATAATATGACAATTACAACAAAAAATATTTACCACACGCATTTCAGCAAGCTCAAACAAAAAGAATAAGCCCATTGATTCTAGGTGACAAAAGCTGTCACCAGTAAAAATTATGGGCTAATTTACAAAGCAAGAGACTGCTGTCTCCTTTTAAAAAATAATGTATAAAACTAAATCCAAATATGGTTAGAATAAAGTGTTATTAAGGCATGGTTGTACAATGACTGCTATTGTAATTTTTTTTAAATAATTAATCAGTATTTTTATTATAGTTTTGTGGGGTACAGTTAAGGGTTAGGT